>NW_021579754.1:0-3448 GCF_001605985.2 Dendrobium catenatum
AACAGCCATTGCTGCTGTTTGTTCTACCGATTTTGGTTAGGTTACTTGCGAAACTCAAGTTATTCCTATCAAATTGGTATCAGAGCATCGATGTTGGGGAACTTAGGCGGCTGAAAATCCTAATTTTTTACAGCGAAGCTTTTTGGCTTCCGGAAGTGATATTTTTTGAGATCCAGTTGGGAAGAAAGATGGCCGGAAAGAAGGTTGACTGTCCTTGGAAGGCGAAGTCGGCCAATTTGAAAGCCGATTTGGAGGTTAAAGATTCTGCAACTTTCAAAATTCAAATCACCTCCAACAATGAAAGGTTGGAGGGGAAGTATACACGCGATGAAGGAAATGATGAAGAAACTACTTGAAATGAAAACCAAACCGGCGACATCGGAAGTAGGCGAAACTACCGACGGCCATGGCATGGAGAAAATCGAACCCCTTTGAGGGGAAAGGGAGGAGAAATTTCGGAGGTGGAGATCCTGGAGGATGGGAAACGACATGCCCTCTAGAACCAGCTTCTAGAAAGGAGATGATAGGGGATACGATCTCAATACGGCGAGGCTGATTTGGTCCGAAAGGAGAGATAATTTCAATCGCCGAGATGCTGAATTTTTTGAAAAGAATCCAAACGTCGAGGGGTGCTGAAATTTGAAGGGGAAAGGAAAATTCCAAATCACCGAGGTGCTGAATTTCGAATGATTTCAGCGTCGAGGGGCTGTTTTTGAAGAAGAGGATGAACGTCATCGTCGAGTGCCTGAATCTGAAGGAATTTAGCGTCGAAGTGATGATTTCGAGGGGAAAGAGAGAGGTGAGTATGAGGAGGATTTCGAATATAACGTCAGAAGGGATGATCGAGACTTGGGGGACCTCTTACCTTCGAGAATGGGAGGTTATGGAGGTAACCGAGGAAACGGATGAGACCCACGGGTAGGAAGCTGCAAATGCCCGTCCTTTGAGGGTAAGATGGCCTTGGCTGGATCTACCAAGTGGCGTTACTTCGTTGTCAAGGGTTTGACAGAGGGATAAAATTGAGCAGCGGCGGGTCTGTGTCTGGAAGGGGAAAGTTTGGCATGATAATAAGTGGTGTGACAGGATGAGAAGCCCATCCGAAGCTGTAGAGAGTTTCAAGAATTGCCTTATTAGAGCATTTTCCGAACCGGCGGGGAGTAGATCTTCTATGAGCAATCTTGCCTTGACTCAAGAAGGGAGACTGTGGTAGATATCGGGATCGTTTGAGTTACTTGGCTAGCAGATTGGATCAGATTCTAAAGCAGCAACTTAGAAGGGAACATTTATGAAGGGGCCTGAAACAGAATCCAAACAGCAGTCAGGGTACTGGAGCCGAGGAACCTGGGAAAGGCTTATGGAGCTGGCGCAGTTGGTAAAAGATCAAGAAGGCAGAGAGAGGGGCTCGAGGAAAGTGCTCAGGAGGCTCTATATGGCGACGGCCACTCTTCTAGCACCCAGGGGCTTGCATCAGGCAACAGTAATGAGACCACCTGGGAAGAAGCCAGTAGGAGGGAGTGGGGAAAATTTCAAGAGGCTGACAGAAGAGAAGGAGATACAGAAAAGGAGAGACAAAGGGGTTGTGTCTTCAATGTGATGAGAAGTACATGCCAGGGCATAGGTGCAAGGACCGGAAACTCTTCAGTTCTCCTTGTCTGTGAAGACGAGGAAAGACGAGGAGGAGGTGGAGCAGATTCTGGAGAGGAAGAGGAGAAGTTGCCACCCGGATTGGCAGAAGCCTCTCTGAACTCTGTAGTGGGATTTCATCCCGAGTCATACTATGAAAAGTGAAAGAAGAATAGCTGGCCGTGAGTGGTGGTGCAATTGAATAGTGGGCTACCCACAAATTTCATTTCCACTCAGGTCGATCAACCAAGTAGGAGTAAAATTGGGTGACACCGGTTGTTATGAGGGTAATGATGGGTATAGGAAGGTGGAAGAAAGGCCAAGAGAATCTGTAAAAGGAGTGGTGTTGACCATCCAGGGGATTCAAGTAAGGGAGGACTTTTCTCCACTATTGAGTTAGGAAAGCACTGGATGTCAATCCATAGGATGAAGTGGTTTGCAAAACCTGGGGAAACCAAGAGGACAATTGGGGAGCACTTTATACGATGGAATTAATGGTGATGGGGAAAGGTGGTTATAAGGAGAGATGCAGGGCTATCCAAAAGCATGACATCATCTAAAGACCATGGTACAGGGATATGCAGGGTGGGGAAGACTATCTGGTTGGACTACACAAGCTAAATGTGGATCAGGTGGGGAGGTGAGGGGAATGTTTCTTCTTCCGTGCCAGCCTTGTGTTCAGCAATTAACAGTGAGGTTTTATCAATCACCTCAAGGATGCCACCTCGCGGGAACAACACAACCATATTTCCAACCTTGAGGACAAGGCTGATCTTTGGGAGTGAGGATTGTTAGACCGGTCCGCGGACCGGTCCAGCCGGTTCGCACGAGCGAGGACGGCAGTTCTCGAAATATCGCGGTATCTCCCGCCTACTGCGGAGATCGGAGCGAGTCGGACTGCTCATGGAGGAGCATTTTAGGAAGCTTTTTTGAGGGTTTTGAGAGGGAAATTTGAATGTAGGACTGTTTAGGGTTCCTTTTGATTGTATGGATTAAATGGTTGATTTTCCTAAGGATTTTGATCAGTCTTGAATTCTGACATAAATTTAGATCTCTTTAGATTTATGTTTCTTTGGGTTCTAGCGGCTCGTAGAGATTTGGAGAGATCGATCCTCCTCTCGAATTGAGGATCATTGTATCTTTGCTGTTTTTATTCATCTATTGGTAAAATACACAAGCTTTCCTTTGAGTTTCTCTCAAGATTATTCCCCGTGGAACAGTGCTTTTTTTGCCTGTAACAAGCAGATTTTCTGCTGTTTTCCCTGTTGTGGACAGCCATTTGCTGCTGTTTGTTCGCCGATTTTGGTTAGGTTACTTGCGAACTCAAGTATTTCCTATCAGAGCTCTCCTCAACTGTGACACGTGGAAC
Source organism: Dendrobium catenatum (assembly GCF_001605985.2). NCBI lineage: Eukaryota > Viridiplantae > Streptophyta > Magnoliopsida > Asparagales > Orchidaceae > Dendrobium > Dendrobium catenatum. The sequence goes on from NW_021579754.1 coordinate 2,993, forward strand.
AATGGATGTATGGTAGCCGTCGGAGATAACCTCAAGTGATAAGCCACTACTCCAATCTTCTCTAATATCTAGTAAGGGCTAAAGTACCTTGTGTTAACCTCAATAATAGTATCGGAGCCAAGTCGACCGTGTAAGGTGAGTTTCCAAAGCAAAAGAGCGTGAATCATGCGTAACTCATCTGACACGAGTCGACCAAAAATCTAAACCGGCAAAATGGCCTTCGTTAGCGAAACAGATAGCGTCAGTGCGTCCGGAGAAATAAAATCAGCTAAGATCAACACCCATATTGATTTGGGTCATTGATCGACAAAAATTTAAATTCCACGCACATGAATCGAGACGACAACATGCATAAACAACAATGACGATTATGTGCCGACCGAGTTGAAGTACAATTTAAAAAATTTCTATAATTAATAATAATAATGAATAGAGAGGAATTTAAAAACAAAAAGA
>NW_021579755.1:0-233 GCF_001605985.2 Dendrobium catenatum
TACACTAATTGAATATTTGAATATTGATATTGACACTACTATGAATACTACACTTATATTATGATTGACACTAGTATGATTTACTATCATGAATACTATTTAATGTTATTGATTATGATATTAATATTATTACTAGTATTAGTATTGTTGACTGTTATTGCTACTGTGATGAATGCTGTTATGGATTGAGATATGGTGAACTATAAAAGGATAAATTTATGTAGATAAATGGT
>NW_021579756.1:0-219 GCF_001605985.2 Dendrobium catenatum
ATCTAATCCTTAAAAAAGGAAGAATCTTAACCTAATGAAAAAAAAAAAACTTGATTAAACCAGGATGGTGCCATGAAGAACGTTGTCCACTAGGAGAATGTCTATTCCTACGGAAAGGAAGAATCATAACATAAAGAAAAAGAAAACTGATTTAAACTATAGTGGTCCCACAAAGAGTGTTTTCCAACACTTATACATCTAATTATTAGGATATGAAGA
>NW_021579757.1:0-212 GCF_001605985.2 Dendrobium catenatum
AGTTTGCAAGTCGTTCGCTATTCCAGCCGCTTTTGCGAAATCACATTCGGCAATGAGCATTCCACGTTCGGTCACCGCCATTGTCTTCGCATCCCTCTCCTCTTCTTCTCATTTGAAGTTCAAGAGGTCGTTGCATTCTCACGAGTCGCAAGCTCTAGCTCATCACAATTGTAAGCTCCTGCTCTTAGCAGCTGTTGCCTTAGGTGCTCGTC
>NW_021579758.1:0-348 GCF_001605985.2 Dendrobium catenatum
TATGCATTTAAGATTTCTTTTGGGACAACTTTTTGTTGCTTTCTAAAACAACTTTTTAGTACAATTCTTCTTAGAAAAAGGTAAGCCCAAGGTTTCGTTTGGTACGGCTTTCTTACTACTTCTTAAAGCAGCTTTTTAGTACAAAAATTGTACTAGAAAACTACTTTGCTTTAAGAAGCAGTAAGAAGGTAGTCTCAAACGAAAACTAAATCAAAGTTGAAGCTTCTCCTCTCGTTCTTTCTTTTTTTTGTGCTGCTTTGGTTGTTTTTGGCTTTGAAGTCCCTGATATAATCAAATTATTATCGAGCCAAGCACAATTAAACAGGACTTTATTCACATCTGACTCGT
>NW_021579759.1:0-213 GCF_001605985.2 Dendrobium catenatum
GTCAAATTTTATGAAAATATTGAAAATTCTGAGGAAAAAAATAATTCATTTATATGACATCAATTATTGTATTGAGGACATGCGGATGCAATGATCACAACATATGAAGTAAAGAAGTGAAGAAGGAAATAAAAAATTGTACGCTGTTTGCCATTAATGAGCCTGCGATTCAAAAGAAAAAAAAACAAAAAGGCTTGCATGAGGTTATCTGAT
>NW_021579760.1:0-387 GCF_001605985.2 Dendrobium catenatum
GTTATAGATATTTAGATTATAAAAGTTTTGAGTATTTATTTAAGATTTTTCACTAGGTGATTGTTAAAATACATCAATTTTTATCTACTTAAAAATTTATTTTGATGTCAAAAATAGTGATTTAGTTCAACAAAAGCTTAAGAATATCTTTTTATGCAATATTAGGTAACTTGATCAAATTCTAAAAAAGTTAATTTTTTGCTTAGTATGATTTTTATTGTCTATCATTAATACATTTTGGCATCTTTTTAATTAAGTTCATTTATATATTATTTGTTGCAATGCATTAAAAATGTATATGGATATGTGCTTGAGTAATAGCTGATCTTTATTACTATTATAATATTATAATAATAATATGCATGTGTGAAACAAACAAGTAAAGAT
>NW_021579761.1:0-1133 GCF_001605985.2 Dendrobium catenatum
TATTAGTGCTGATATTCAAATAAAATATTAATCTAAAAATTTTGAAATCTTTCATAATAATATAAATTGTACTAAATGTTTTTTCAACTATCTCTAACTAAAAAAACATACAAACCCTAAACATTCTAAGAAACAGTTGGAAATGTTTAATTTTGAAATTAATTTAAATAATGATTATTAAAGCTTGTTTTTTTTAAATATATATTTTTTAAATCTTTTTAATAAGCATGGCATGTGCATGCATTTCCTTATAAAAAAACCAGAGCTCAGGCCTTTAAGACCATATTTTTAGAGAGAGAGAGAGAGAGAGCTTTAGCCATGGCCTCTAATGGAAGCTCTGTGTTGAAGATGCCAGAGATTAAGTTCACCAAGCTCTTCATCAATGGCAGCTTCGTTGACTCCATCTCTGGTAAGACTTTTTTCTTCCTTTTTTTTCTGTTCTTTTATGTAGATATTTGACCGTGTTGTTCTTCACTTCTTCTATTCTCCTCTGTTTATGAGAAATTTTTATTGAAATATCTTTTTTTTCCTGTTTTTCTCCTTTTCTCTCTAGCTTCTAAAACTTTTTTACATGGAAAGTTTTGATTTTTCAGAATTATTTTGATTAAACTTATGCTTAGAGAGAGAAGAAGATGAATCTCTCAATCTGAAACTATAGGATTTCAGAAAATCTAATTGATTTCCTGTAACTTGGAAGATTTGGGGGGTTTTTAGGAGATTTGTGAAGAACCCTTGAATTTGAGCTAAGATTTATTTATGAATTGAGATAAATCCGAAAGATTTTTAAATTTTTTGTGAAATATTTGAGATAAAGTCGAATTTAAGAACTGTTTTTGATTAGTTTTGTTCACTGTAACAGAGATGGTTCATGAATAGAAGGAAGAGAGGAGGATGGAGCTTTCTCTCTCTTAGCCCCTTCTTTCTAAATTCTAAATTTATTTTCTCTCTCTATTAATTTGCTTAATTTTAATTTTTTATTTTTTTAGTATGATTAAGAAAAAAATAAAACTATGGCAATAATAGAAAAAATATATTAAAAACTTTTAGAATAATTATAAAGTAATACAAAATTGCAAATTTTTATATTCTAATATTCTAAATGATAAAAAAATTTAAATTATTTTAAAGTAATA
>NW_021579762.1:0-531 GCF_001605985.2 Dendrobium catenatum
TTTACTTACTTATATACGTAGTTTTGATCACGGCGCCAGGCCATAAAAAAGAAATAGCCGGCTAAAGGCCCAGCACCGATAGCGAAGTCCGAGCTGAAATAAGCGAGGCGCGAAGCGACTACTCTTTGCTTTGAAATGAAAACGTGAACGTGGCGAAAGCTAAGCGGTGAATTTCACACCAGGATGTCTTTTCTCAGCTGCATACCACACCAAGATAGGATGTGAGAACGTAGGCTATTCCAAGATCTCTCAAACTAGAAAAATTGCCATTCCCACTCAAATCGGATCTCAAAAGTGGAGTTTTCTTTTGCTTCGCAACCTTGAGTGTTCTTGGCTGCCTTTCTGTCCTCCGAAGCCTAAAAGTGAATTCCATATTGATACCCGTACATACACGTTTTTGTTTAGAGGTAGTCGTGGTACGATACCACTCGCCATGTAAGACCAATCTCTTGATAGAGAAGAAAGGACCAAAAACGAAGAAAGAAGAAGGGAGAAACCTTCGGTGCTAAGCAAAAAGCCGACCCGGCTCAC
>NW_021579763.1:0-208 GCF_001605985.2 Dendrobium catenatum
TAAATTATATAGTATGATTAGTTCAAAATTTGAACATGTAGTTTTAACTCAATCTCACTCCCCTTAAGTGTGTGTTCGCATGGCTACCATGCTAGCATACATACATACAAGACTTGATTCAAGAAATAAAAAATACATAAATGAATATTATAAAAATCTTTACGATATAACAAATTTTACATAATCTTTAGCCTTGAATCTTCGTTGG
>NW_021579764.1:0-371 GCF_001605985.2 Dendrobium catenatum
TTCAAAATGAGCTAGAGGTAATTCAGAGCAAGTGCTGTATGAGTTAAGTTCTAGTCTTGGTCCTTTTTTTAAGTCATGTAAGTGTATTACTAAGTAAAATAAACTAAGAAATCACTTTTAATTTTTAATTAATACAAATTGATCACAATAGATTGTATTGTATGATATGCTTTATATTCAAAAAATCTATAACTATCATTTTGTATTAATGAATAGATTCTTAAGTTAATTTCTATGAAATAAGCATACTTTACATTCATGTTTAAAATTGAAATTAAACATGCCATACAATATTTTTTTTAATTAGATTAATTCTGCTGATAATATCCCTATATATTTCACCATCACTCTGAACAATAGAGCCAAGATAT
>NW_021579765.1:0-257 GCF_001605985.2 Dendrobium catenatum
CAGAGTTTCTGTCAACCACGAGATCCCCATGGACGAAGAAGGTTTTATCCATCTTACTATTTTACTCTTGCCTTTGGTCTTCCGATCATTTTGAGCTATCTTTTAACGTCGAACATAGCTTCCTGACCGGGACGATGAGGAGATGGCTATGATGACAAAAAAACTGTTTTTACTTTATTTTGAATCTACCTAATCAAATAAGAGAAACAATTCTCCTGCGTTTATTTTGCAGACAACCAGATAGACTCAAAGTATTC
>NW_021579766.1:0-1292 GCF_001605985.2 Dendrobium catenatum
ACTCAATTATGTCATGCTCAGCTTGCCTATAATTAACTTTTTAACCACTCAATGCTCAAATTCATGCAAAAATAGTTGTCAGGTTGTCTATTTAAAAAATGTTGACGCATTTTTTTGCATTGACTCGACCCCGATCGAGCCCGACTAGGCTCGATCGCGCTAGATCAACTCAATTGATCATCGTCGAGGTGAAATTAATCCGAATTAAACCTCAATTTAATTAAATTAAATCAAATTTAATTTAATTTAAATCAAATCAATCGAAATCGAACCTCGTCGAGCATCGTCGAACCCAATTCGACACCAATTCGAGTTCAATTTCATGAAATTAAATTAATTGAACCCAATCGGACCCAAACCGACCCAAATCGGTTCGGGTCGAGTCCAATTCGGACTTGATTTCAGCCCTAATTTGTCAATTTGGGCTGAATTTGATTCTCAAATCAGAAATTGAAATCAAGGGCTCAGATTTCATCTGAAATCCCATTCAATTTCATGATAAAATCCCTCAGGCGTGAGATGCCCTAGGGAGTCCATTTAGGCGGTGGCTTTCTACCGCTCGTGCTCTCCAAGAGCACGTAAAGAAGGAGAAAGGGGGAGCATTCGGCTCCACCGTTTTGTTCCGTCCCGACCCAGCGAAACCGAGAGCACGAGAGAAGGGGAAGAGGCGGAGGTGAAGCCCTCTTCCACGTGCGATCAGCTAGGGGCGACTGCGACCGAGCTGTGGGAGGTTTTCCTTCCCATGTACGCGTGATGAAGGCCGATCGGACTGGACCCGGTGGTGGAGTGGGAGTTGCCTTACACCTTCTTCTTCACAGCAAAAGGGTTTGGGAGCTTGAGACCTGCTGTCTTCTCCCTCTTCTTACACTCAAGGGGGATTTCGGGGTTTCTTCTCCCTCCGATTTCAGTTCCGACAAGTTCGTAACAGTGAAAGGGGCTGTTGTAGAGCTTTTCTACTGCAGTTAAGGGAACTAGAAGACCTACTCTTTCTCTCAAATCATTTCCAGTGAGCTTGAGACAACGGAGGTGACTTCCGGAAGCCTTCAAACGCTGAAGACAGTGTTTGCTGCACCTTGGGCAGCACATTCGTCTTCCGGAAGAACTTGGACAGGATTTGGAACATTTGAACAGCGACGGCGACCTCCGGAAAGCTTGGACAGCAGTCTTCCTCCTTGGGAAAATCTAGGACAGCAACTTGGAGCCTTCAAAGGACCTTGGACAGCAACCTAGGAGCTTGGACAGCGGCTTGGACATCAATTTGGAGCGCTAGGACAACCCGAGTGAGGTAAAAT
>NW_021579767.1:0-224 GCF_001605985.2 Dendrobium catenatum
AATTTGGCAATTTCTAAAAGTAAGTTGAGATTGTCCGACGAGAGAGAACAGAACGGTCATGCATGTGGTCCGACGTCCGAATTTTAATCTGAGTGGCACAGATTTACGAAATTAATTAATTACCCCGTTTTATTAATAAATCTAAAAAATATATATGTGGCTCAAATTTACAGTAACAGTTGAGCCAAAAAAAAATTTCCCATAATATTTTTCTTCTTTATTAT
>NW_021579768.1:0-355 GCF_001605985.2 Dendrobium catenatum
TTTGGCAGTGAAGGTGTTTTCATCTCATCTCTCAGTGATTGATAAACGGTATCAACGTCTGAATCTCGACAACCTAATACTAATCATTTTATGCACAAATTCTAGTTAAATGATTTATTATTTTCAAATTATTTTTAAAATTATACTTATTTAATTTTTATACACTATTTTTAAAATATGAAAACTACAATACCGTGTACAACCCGTGTCCGTGTCCTATATTTTCAATAACTGATGTGTCCCGTGTTCGTATCGTGTCGTATATGTGTCACCGTGTCCGTGTCTGTGCATCATAGTTCCACTTATTCAATAACTGATGTGTCACCGTGTCCGTGTCCCGTGTCGTATATGTATC
>NW_021579769.1:0-260 GCF_001605985.2 Dendrobium catenatum
AGAAATGTAGAAGTGTTGGAAGTAGTGATTAAACAATTGAAATCTAAAATTTCATATTTTCAAAGTCAAATTTCAGCCGTTCATGAGAAGATCGATGAGAAACTTGCTATCTTGGAGGAGATGATGAGGAAGATGCTCGAGGTCCAAACCAAAACGGAGACATCGAAGGTGGGGGGAGCCGCCGACTGCTAAGAAAGCGGAGGAAACCCTAATCCAATAAGGAGAAGGGAAGATCAGGAAGTGGAAATGTTGGGGAAAGA
>NW_021579770.1:0-229 GCF_001605985.2 Dendrobium catenatum
AAAATGGTAAAGAACAAGGTGAATACCAGACATTTTAAAGGTAAATGTGTTGGTCAAAATAAGAAAAAAAATAGGTGAGCCAAAGTACAACAAGCTGGTAGTCAATCAACATCTCCCTTGAAGAATTTGTAGTAATAAGGGAGTTAAAAAACAACTAGCTCAAATTAAATAATAAAAATCACTGGATCTTTACCTCTCAGTCATTGAAAATGAACCCTAACCTCTTAAA
>NW_021579771.1:0-258 GCF_001605985.2 Dendrobium catenatum
TAATTAAAACTAATATAATTAATTATAAAAATACAATTTTATATATAATATTTTTATTTTTTATTTTTCTTCCCCTCCTTATGTTCGGTTGATTTATGGGATTTGGCCGAATGAAGCACACGAAAGGGAAAAAGTTACCTTCCTCGCCAGTGAGCTCCTGTCGATGCTTCCGATCAAAACGTAACTTTCGATCCAACAGCAAGGGAAAGTCGGAGGGAGCGAAGTCGGACAGCAAGAAGGAGCCGAGAAGAAGCGACG
>NW_021579772.1:0-305 GCF_001605985.2 Dendrobium catenatum
GGGAGAAATTCCCCTTCTTCACGAACATCATATCTATCTTCACCAATGTCTTCTTCCTCTCTATTCGCATCCTCCTTATAAGTAGAGTTAGAATCAATTCCTACAATAACCTTAGGAAGTAAATCAGTTTGAGCAGTATCAATATTATCAATCTCTTTTAGCATTGAATCAACAGAAATAAAAATTTTAGGATCAGCATCCTCATGTTTTTTTCTTTCACTTTCATGGTTCTCTATCTCAGTAATGGAATCAACAATAGGCAATTGCAAATTTACTTGAGAAACAATAATATCACCTTCGGTTTT
>NW_021579773.1:0-246 GCF_001605985.2 Dendrobium catenatum
CGGGTCAATAGAAGTCGACAGGGTTCGAACCATTAAGATAATATAAAGTCGTGGTGACCGGTATATTTGCTTTAAAAAATTCATATTGGGCCTTCAAGGCCTACAACAATGAGAATTCACTATCAAAGGGCATAAAGCCTATGAAACCCGATCCTCTGTCGATAGCCTGATAGAGTTGACAAGGTTCAATCCATAAAGAGAAATGACCTCGAACACCCCGATGATGGCCGTATTGATTGGTTATCT
>NW_021579774.1:0-218 GCF_001605985.2 Dendrobium catenatum
ACTTCTTATATTTCTTACATTTCAACTTGAAGGCAAAGTGTAACAATAAATCTTTGTTTCACTCATTCATGCCAACTTAAAACTTATGTCAAATGAATTTCTGAGACAAGAAAGAGAAAGTTTTGCAACTTCATGCTCATCTGATAGTTCAAAAGACTTTCCAACATAGATTTCAATTAACCAATCCATCCTGTTTCCAACTAAAACTAAAGACAACA
>NW_021579775.1:0-495 GCF_001605985.2 Dendrobium catenatum
TGCGATAATCAGTAGATTGTAAAAACGTAGACATGCATGCTTTCCAAAAATCAAATGGTATATTATCAAACAAAGGTGGTCGGGTAATAGAATACCCTTTCGGTGTATTATGATTCCCAAAGTTAGACATTGATCAAAATTCAAAAAGTTTTTAAACTTAGTTTTTATGAATCTCGCTCTGATGCCACTTGAAAGTTCGTTTGGGATGTTAAGCCCTATGAACTAGTCCCGAGGCTAACCGAGAGGGGGGAATTGGTATTTTAAAAAATTCTTTAAAACCAAAAGAACGATTATCACAAACTAAAATCACTATGGAACAACAAGTGCGGAAAAAATTAAAGTGCGGAAGAAGTAAAAAGAACACAAGGGTTTATAGTGGTTCGGTCAACTTGACCTACTTCTACTCCCCGGAGGCACCCTCCAAGTATTGCACTACCAACGTGACTCTCCTTTAGCCCCTACAGCTAGGCAGAGAAGCCCTCACAAAAACACCTC
>NW_021579776.1:0-444 GCF_001605985.2 Dendrobium catenatum
AATCTCTAGTCACATCGGCCTGGACGATACTTTTATCATCCTGGACGATATGACAAATTTTCTTCAAAATCTATCTGCTGAACTTTTCTGTGCTTGATGTAACTCATCGTCCTGGACGATACTATATCGTCCTGGATGATTTGATCAAACTCATGGTGATAGTCCTGGCCGATGGAATATTTTGTCTGGCCGATGCATGTTATGTGCATCGTCCTGGCCGATACACTGGATCGTCCTGGACGATCCACGTGTCAGTACGTTTTTTATCTTTAAATTCGGCCCCGGACGATCCATTATTGGACAATCGGGCGGGACGATCCACTGTTCATCCTGAACGATACACGTGGCAAGCATTTAAACATTTTAACTTCGGCCGGTACGATCAATTATTGTGCATCGTCTTGGATGATACACCTAATCGGCCCGGACGATCTGCTTTTTTTA
>NW_021579777.1:0-508 GCF_001605985.2 Dendrobium catenatum
TCTGGGTATAGAAGGAGTCAATATGACGTCAAAGGAACACAAAGAAGTGGACAAGGCTATTCAAAGCTCTGACCTGTTCATAGTGCGGGAATGTGAAGCTGGAGATCTTGGGAATTGCATTCAAAGAAACAATGTGGTTGATTCGAATCCTGTTACTGAAAAACAGGTGCTGAATGCTTGGAAAAAGAAGGATAATATAAAAGTGTGTGAACTTGATTTCGGAAGCAATTTTGTGAATGAAGACAGAACTGTCAAACTACATGTGGGAAAAGAGGTTGTTAACTCAAATAGACTGAAAAAGTCTCTGGTTATAAAGATATTTTGTAACAACATTCCCTTCAATGTCATTAGCATTGAGTTAAGAAAATAATGGTCCAGATTCGGCAAATTTCAGTTAACCCAACTAGGTCTTGGTTGGGTGCTTTGTGCCTTTGAGAATCAGGAAGCTCTTGAAGAAATAATTGTTTCAGGTCCCTGGTACGTCAATGGAAACATAGTGGGAATGGAC
>NW_021579778.1:0-442 GCF_001605985.2 Dendrobium catenatum
ATATCTATTGCATGTGAAATTTTGTGGAAGAAAACTTACTTAAAATTTTGTTATAAAATTTCAAAAACAATAAAAAAATTAGAACTCTTGTTTAGGGTTACTTTTGTTAAGAAAAAGATTTTTACAATTCACCCCCCCTCTTGTCGTTTAGTAATTTCAATCTGGGTAGGATTAGTTAGTATAATTGATTGTATATATGAACACAAACTTTGTCTGTACGATCCACGCATCATTTTCTGTAAGAGATGAACCTAACCATCTTTAAAATGATCTTAAATAATTGATTATCTCGGATGAACACCTGTTCGTCTGTATGATCATTTGTTCAAAAAGCCTAGACGAAAGGATGCCTCATAAATCGTATGATTATGAAAAGTCATTTCATTTTGGACATAATTGTTCGTCCATACAAAAATATTTTTCTCTCGTATGATCTCAAGAA
>NW_021579779.1:0-668 GCF_001605985.2 Dendrobium catenatum
GACATTGGAAAGCAATTAAGGCTTCCTGGAATTTTCTCCTTTTTTTTAAGAAGAATAAAAAATGAACTTGAACCGGCGACGCCTTACGGTTCGGACTTAGGGCACGGACTCAATTCCACCCCCAAGTCGTACGCAGGCCTGGATCGGTCGACTTCCCTCAAGTCGCACGTAGAGGGGGTCGAGCACGGCGATCGAGCGGTCGACTAGGAAAGTCGGACGCGTGGATCAGTCGACTTCCCCCAAGTCGCACGCAGGGCGATCGATCGGTCGTATTTCCCTTTCTGTTGGATCGGGCGACTCTTCTTCGGCTCTTATGCGGCTGTTCGACTAGGTTCCTTCGGCCTTCCTCTCGGATCGGAAGTTCCGATCGGAAGTTTCGATTGAGTCGCACGTTCCGTCCGGGTCTGCAGCTTCCGATCGAGTCGCCCGTTCCCTCCGAGTCTGCAGCGATCAAGTTTCGGATGCCCCGAGCTTCTACTTCGTTCTTTCTCCTCCGACGATCTAGGATCGTTGTTCTTCGACGTAAATTAAGGCCGTTGGCTCTGATACCATGTTAAAACTGAGAATTTGAGAGGGAAAAACTTGTCTTTATTCATTACAATCTTCCCTATTTATAGATATATACAAGATGTCCTAATGAGGAAATAATAAATTGCAGATTTAATACA
>NW_021579780.1:0-350 GCF_001605985.2 Dendrobium catenatum
TATTTTGACTCACAAAGTTCATGTCAAACTCTTCACCACTAAAGCTTAGAGAACTAGAGAGTTGAGTGAGGGACTCATGCACAGTGCCTAATCTCATTGTTAAATTAGGGATTTACGTTGAAAACCATTCATGTACGCAATGTTAGATTAACTTGATTGTTTTATGATCAACTTTTACGCGCGTGATTCAGCTTAAGCTTGTCTTACCGCTCTTTGTGTTTTCTTTTGTCGTTCAACATCAACGTAAAGTTTATAATTATTGTGATCTAAATATTAAGCATGCAAACTCCTTAATTTACTCATCCTTGCCTGTACGTTTTACATCATCTTGGTATCAGAGCATGGCTAGC
>NW_021579781.1:0-237 GCF_001605985.2 Dendrobium catenatum
GATGACAAATGTCAGTATTGCCGTCGACAAAGTGGGTTGGCTTTATTGGTTATGTCTACGTCCATGTTATTGGTGACAATAGGATAAAAAGTCAGTAGACATTGATATTGGCATCAACAACGTCATCCATTGGCTTTATTGGTGATATTATATATCGATATTATTGTGTAAAATCTCACTTCATTTCATATCACTTCACATATTTCTACAATCTAGTATCATTCTTTAGCATTTAAA
>NW_021579782.1:0-815 GCF_001605985.2 Dendrobium catenatum
GGAAATCTTACCTTTGAACACCAAGCGAAGCCTTCACGCTCTAGTGGTAGAAATCCTTCCTTGAATAGTCTCTCTCACTCTCTCCTTGACTCTTCTTTCAATAGGCATGAAGATCAATGAGCAAAAAGATTTGATGGCAATAAAAATTGGACCTTATATAGGAGAGACAAGAAAAACCATCCAAAACTGTAGAATTTTCAAGTTATCACGAAATGGATCGTCCCGTACGATCGTGAATCGTCCCAGACGATTTTACATAAAGTGTCAGAAACGATCCTGATATATATTGGTATGAATTATGATCGTACACGCTAAAGGTCCCGTACGAATTAGGTTCGTCTGGTACGAAACGGTTATTCCATAGGACGGTTCCAATATTCCTGAAGGACGTAACCAACTGAGGTAAGTGGGTACAATTTGTCCTGGGGAGAACGTCTTGGAACGAACAAGTTTCATCTTGAACAATTTTATACAGAGAGTTTTGTCCAGAGATGAAGGTTAATTTCATCCTGTATGATTTTATACAGAGAGTTTTGTCCATAGACGAAGGTTAATTTCTTCTGGACGAATAGTGCAAAGTGAGAATCCTGAGACGTTCGTCCCGGGACGAATATTAAATTCAGTAGTGTTGATGCCTGTTCGATCTATTGCACTTCCGATGACTTAATTGACATGATCGTCCTGTACGAACTAGGTTCGTCCCGTACGATCAGTTCATAAAAATTGTTCCCCCAAGTATGTGTGTTATGATTTTTCACTCAATTACAATCACTCCCTGTCAATTCAAAACTTATAATTTACAAATGAATATTTGC
>NW_021579783.1:0-282 GCF_001605985.2 Dendrobium catenatum
TGGTGTCTGAAGAATCGGACCAGGAAAGAGATAATGGCTAAAAATGGCTATTTTTTTCTCTTATTTTTTGGTTTTTGTTTTTCCTTTGTTTTCTTTTTTATTATTATTCACATTTTTTTCCAACACACACACTCACTTTTTCTAAAAATGAAAAATCTACTTCATGGTTTTTTCTTGAAATCTTTTGTTAGTTGCGATTGACTTCTCTAAAAATAGTCAAAAGAAGGAAACTTTTGATTTTTTTTTTAATCTCTATTTCCTAAAAGAGGTTATTCTACTTTT
>NW_021579784.1:0-359 GCF_001605985.2 Dendrobium catenatum
CGGCATCTAGAGATTGGGAGAGAATGATCCTCCTCTCGAATAGAGGATCAATTGTATCTTGCTATTTTCCATCTCTATTTCATTAAATAATATAAATTTCAACTGTTTTCCTGGTTTTGTGTAAATTTTTGTAGAGAACTCTCGCTATTTTTTGAAGATTGATAGGAAATACTTAAAATCTACAAGTGCTTCTTATCAGATTTTTCCAATCTTTTAGCTAATCCTCAACTATCTCATGCTCTACTGCTCCCTAGAATCGATGAGGATTTAAACTTAAAAATAACTACAAATGCATGTCTACCAACTCTAACTTGATTCCAATCATTTTACTTTAAACCACACCCATAAACTAAACTACT
>NW_021579785.1:0-437 GCF_001605985.2 Dendrobium catenatum
ATTCACTAATCATTAGTTAAGAAAATAATTTGTTTGTTGGTTCTTTTCTATTTTATTTAATATTGGAAATGGGGGTGAAAGCGAGTTAATTATGATCACTTCATCCTAAGCAATAACTCCAAATTTAGCTAATTAATTTAGATAAATATCAACTCTTTATGTGATTTATTTGATATCGACAAATTTTAGTTCAACATGTTATTTTCTTTTGACTAAATATCCACTAGTTGTATATATAAATTTTAATTTATAATTAATCTTATGGTCCAATTTTAATTTATTAAAAATCTAAATTAAACACAACTCAATTTGGTATATGCTTTGTGTGTGAGTTTGCCTTAAATGACCTAAATGTCTAAAAAAAACTAAATTAAAATAATAATTTTAAATTAATAATAATTGATACGTACTCCAAAAATTAGCTTGATCGGGCACGA
>NW_021579786.1:0-364 GCF_001605985.2 Dendrobium catenatum
GATTCAGAGCTGAAAGAGAAAAGGGCCAAGGGCCTTTTCTACCGATGTGATGAGAAGTTTACACCCGGGTATAGGTGTAAGGAGAAGACACTACATGTGATCATAGTGGGGGATTCTGAGGAGGAAGAGGACACAGGGGTAACTGAGGAGGGAAAAGAGGAGGAGCATTCTCATTTGTCTATGGTGGAGGTTTCACTCAACTCAATAGCAGGTCTGACATCACATTCCACCATGAAGCTGGAAGGGGAGATTGCAGGGTACAAGGTGATGGTTCTGATTGATAGTGGGGTCACCCACAATTTCATTGCTTGCAAATTGGTGGAGAGTGTGGGGCTACCAGTGACACAGGGGAGAGGTGTAGGAG
>NW_021579787.1:0-386 GCF_001605985.2 Dendrobium catenatum
ATAATAGCCATTGCAGAAAAACTCCTTTCAACTCCTGTTGTTGCAACTGGTAGTACTAATGCTAGCTTCAATAGTCTAAAAACAAGAGGATATAGTATTTCCTTTCTGCTCTGAACTATTTTTTCAGCAAGACTTCCTATATCTTTCACCAATAAAAATTGTTCATCATCTTTTTTTTGTGAATCCTCTATTGGTGTTGACGCACAAGATTGTGATGACTTCTTAAAATATTTTTCCATGATCTTTGTACAAATTCGAACTCGTGAACTACAAAAAGCATTAAAAACTATAAAGACAAAGTAAACTAATTTTTTTTATCCTAAACTAGATAATTTATCAAAAAAAAAAACAATAATTAAACTCATTTTAAATTCTTTATTAAATGA
>NW_021579788.1:0-359 GCF_001605985.2 Dendrobium catenatum
ATTGTGACAGATAATGCAAGTTCTTATAAGGCTGCAGATAATAAAGTTATGGAGAAGAGGAAACATTTGTACTGAACTCCATGTGCTGCACATTGCATAGATCTTATTTTTGAGAAGCTTGGGAAGCTATCTTAACATAAAAATGCACTCACTAAAGCCAAAAAAATAACCATGTTTATTTACAACCACTCTTAAGTTCTAGCTCTTATGAGAAAGTTTTCGAATAAATTAATTTTAAGGCCAGCCGCAACAAGATTTCCATCGCTTACTTGACCTTAGAGAGCATGCTGGATGCTATGCAACCTTTAGAGGCTATGTTCATATCTACACAGTGGTTGAGTTGTGCTTGGGCGAAGAAG
>NW_021579789.1:0-251 GCF_001605985.2 Dendrobium catenatum
AAAAGAAGTCTTAAAGCCTTATTCTATTGGAATAAGGTTAAAATGAAGAACCTCTACTCTTTAAATGAGGATTTGATGAAAAAAATTGAGGATTTACAAACCAAAGAGGCTGTTGAAGGTTTCCTCTCGGAAGAAGAGTGCTGGACTCTCAAAGTTAAAGTGGAAGAGCTGAATTCTATTCTAGCAAGATTGGAGACTTGGTGGAGACAAAGAACAAAGGTTAAATGGATAAAGGAAGGTGACCGAAACTC
>NW_021579790.1:0-476 GCF_001605985.2 Dendrobium catenatum
AACGAAGACACAATGGCTGTCAAAGATACACTTTATCTTCCTTTTACACTCTCCAAGTGTCGGCAGAGAACCAGACCGATGTTGTTGAACTTCACTTGAGAGCAAAAAAAAATCTTCCAAAAATTGATCCCTCTCAAGAGAAAACAACTCCAAAGGTACATGTAATAGTTTATAAGACTCCTTATATAGAAAGGACATGAAAAACCGCTCAAAAAACTGCTAAAAATATGTTTTTCTGTGCACTGGTTCGTCCCGTACGAAATTAAGTTAGTACGGATGAACTGAGTAAAAAACTGTCCCGTACGAACCATTTGTTCATCTGTACAAACCAATTTTGTCCATAACAAAATTGGTTCGTCCCGGGACGAAAAATTTCGTCCGGTACGAACAGTTTTATCAAAAGTCGGTTTTGAAAACTGTAGAATATTGCTAGAAACTGCCATAGTCGGTTCCCATCATCCTGGACGAACTGGACT
>NW_021579791.1:0-329 GCF_001605985.2 Dendrobium catenatum
GACCTAAAGTTGAAGAGAACTTTGATATTTGAGTAACCCCAACACCATGCCCAACAATTGATCCCAATAATCACTACTAACAATAGTCATTACCTTATTATTGTCATTTGACTGCTATTAACTGATCATCACAGTTTAATTGACATCACCACATTATCACCTTCCAACCCTCGTTGCCCAGACATCATCGCCCAACCGCTCTCGATCACTATTGTCTGATTATTATCGCACAAACGATGTCACTCAATCAACATTGCAGAACTGCAACGTATAATCTCATACAACACTAACATCTATCGACTGGTATTTTTCTCCTAATTCGATATAAT
>NW_021579792.1:0-225 GCF_001605985.2 Dendrobium catenatum
CAATCAATGATGATGCAAACCAACATCATATTTTGCTCGATTGAACATTTTCTCCTACAAAATTACTTATCAAACATGGCGAATTTGTACGAATGAACATTGAAATGAAACATATATATGCATAACAGATAGATGTTCAATGCTATAATTAACCTCAAAAGATATAATGAGTACTGAATCATATAATTTGATTAGATTCAAGAAAAAATATTTGCTTAACAATTC
>NW_021579793.1:0-229 GCF_001605985.2 Dendrobium catenatum
AATAGGCAAGCATATCCGTATCTTTTCTGACTGAGTTTTGATTTGGCAATGTCGATGACGACATTTTTATGAAGTTGGGGATATTGTAAGACCATTTTACTCCCAGGTTCGTCCGGATGAAGTTCGATCGTCCGGGACGATCGGTACAGCTTGTGCAGGAAAACAATTCTGGTTGTATAGTTTGTCTGGATGAAAATAGGATCGTCTGGACGAAATTCTTACCGAGAGC
>NW_021579794.1:0-594 GCF_001605985.2 Dendrobium catenatum
AACTCAAATTGTGGTTTGAACCTTCCAACAGCGCTTCTAGTGCTTGATTTGGGCTCATTTGGACTCGGATTGAGTTGAATTTGGTGTCGTTGGGTTCATATTTTCAAGACGCTCAGTTTGATTATAAGCTCGCTAAAATTGAAGTTCGGGTGCTTCCGAAATTAATTTTTGAAAGTTTCCAACTAGCTTTTGCCTCGAGATTCGTGCCCGATCAAACTAATTTTGTGATGCCAAAAAGATCCATATGCAAAATTTTTAAAGGTTTACTTGTTCTAAGATCCTTATTGGTTTGAAAAGATGACTTCACTTGTTTTCCTAATTGACATGCATCACAAAGGTGGTCCTTAGTAAAGTCTAGTTTTGGTATTTTTCTCACTAAGTCTTTTTGGGTAATTCTCCTAAGATTTTTCATGCTAGAGTGACAAAGACCTATGCCAAAGCCATGACTCATTAGATACAGTTTTCAAACAAAAAGCAGTAGGATAATGTAAGCAATTCAAATATAGCATATAGACATTGTTTACTCTTTTTCCATTTAAAACATCTTTACTATTAAAGCTTAATATGCAGCTAGTAGGAAAAAATTTGACACAA
>NW_021579795.1:0-368 GCF_001605985.2 Dendrobium catenatum
TCTCTTAAAATTTCGACGGATTTTGTCTAGGGGTGTCAATTTTTGACACGACACGAAACACGACCCGAACCCGACCCGGAAAAATCCGGGTTAGGTCAACCCGGACCCAAAACGGGTCGGGTTCGGGTTCAACAAATCAACCCATTTTAAAAATCGGATCGGGTTCAGGTTGACCCAGCAACCCGAAATTGACACGAAAACTCCTATTTGACTCGGAAACCCAAAATTGGCCTGTTTTTTACCCGAAAATCGAAGATTGACCCTATTTTTGACCAAAAAACTAGTAATTTTAGGTCAACTTTGGGCCATCCGTGTCAGTTCGGGTTGACCCGGACCCGAATCGGGTCAGTTTTAGGTCCGGAAACCTG
>NW_021579796.1:0-276 GCF_001605985.2 Dendrobium catenatum
AGCATTGATGTGTTGAATGATATTTGGCTATGGGATATAGCCATCTCTGAATGGCCCACATTTTGTGATATCTCTGCGGTCAAAAATCTTAGAATTTCAGATTTCCTGCTTGAGGACGGCAGCTGGGACAAGCCAAAACTCCTTTCATGTTTTGGGGAGCTGCTTGTGGATCATATCTGTGAGATACAGACGGGTGGGGATATGGTCTCGGATTGCATTGAGCTTCTTAGAAATCCCTTGGGATCTACTATTTTGGCCATGGTTTATAATAAGCTA
>NW_021579797.1:0-271 GCF_001605985.2 Dendrobium catenatum
GGGAGTGACTTCTAGGAATGGATTCAATGGGAAAAAGTTTGAGTAGGCTTGGGCTAAGAGAATCCAGCGAAGGCTCATCAGTATTGTTATTTTTTAGTAATAGTGTAGCATGATCTATGAGTTGCTTAAGTGGAGTACTTATTTGTCAATGCTATGGAAGGTGACATATGAGTTAGTGTTTTAGAGTTACTAGGTAGTGCTCTTGATGCAACCACGCTAATAATTAAGTGGTTGGTTCTTTACATATTCAACCTAATAGACATTTTGATGA
>NW_021579798.1:0-210 GCF_001605985.2 Dendrobium catenatum
GGGTCCGGGTTGAAATGTCCGACCCGTTTGCAAAAATGGGTCGGGTTTGGATTGAACCGTTTAGATCCGAGTCAGGTCGGGTTCGACCCAAACCCTACGGGTTGAGCCGAATTGACACCCCTATATTTGAGATTGAGACGGCAAATTTGTTAATTGACGCTGACTATACGTCAAACATTTTTTGGGACATTATATACGTCAAACATTGAA
>NW_021579799.1:0-3158 GCF_001605985.2 Dendrobium catenatum
CAGAGTTAGAGATATGAAAAAGGAAGAGGATAGTCACTAATTCTTATGCTTAAAGGGCCGATAGTGCTTGATCAGTCCAGTATATCAATCACATGTGCGAAATCGTCAAGTATTTCCTATCACATTCACGTACTATAAGTTATGCATACACCAGAATCTGAATGTCTATATATGAAAACTTACATGTCATGGATGCATATTTATGAGTATCTATATCATGTTAAATGAAAATGCATGCTACTGTCTAGTTTAGAATTCTGAAGAAACTACAATAAGAATTCATGATTAACTTCTTAGAGGAATAGTTTATGTGCCTTATAAAATGAAAAATGTAGCTGGCTACAATGTAATTCTTAGTATAGCTTGATGTAGTATTGGGGACTAATCTTTGCAGTTAAAATCACGTGTGAATAATTATAAAATATGCATTCCCCTATGTAGAACAATATCAGATAAAAAGAATCTTTCATAACTATTTAATGAGTAGAAATCAGAGAGCAGAATATATAAGTGTCTATGTGACTCAAAAAATTTCATGAACATAAGCAAAAATTTTTTGGATAGTACATATTGATACTCGAATATGTCATTACTTAAACTATAAATCACAAACATTGAGGAGCTTTCTGCGAGAAAGGATAATATGGCTTACCAGCTGAATATGTGATTCAATACCGATGTCAGTAAACTTGAAATTGAATATGGCACTAGAAGCTCTTTTTTTTGTATAGTTAGTCTAAGAAGTTACTACGTAATCTCTAGGAATTTAGAAACATAATCTGAGTGTAATTAGACTTAGAAATATACTTTTTATCGACAAAAAGATCAATAGTTAAATAGGTCTTGTTCTGCGAATTTGAACTCTAGGTTAACGACAGGTTGAGATCCACACTATTTATCAATATTTGGAGAGATGAGAAAATTATATCATTTGGATTTGATGAAAAGAACCGTGTTAAGATATGCTATGTAAGTACCTGAAGATCGATAATACTATACGCATGAGCATTAACTCTTATTTATAAATTTCTTAATAAGGTATTACATCACCTCAATATCTATTGGCTTAGTTTTATAGAGAGATTAGTTCGCACGGTGAGCGTAAGCTTATGATTAATTTTGGCAGGTGGTCTGTTTATCGACAGCAGACACACAGGGATGTCTACGAGGATCGACGTTATCATATGCTACCTCTTGGATAGCAACGATGTCAACAGCACACTATCTACTTTAGAAGAATAGCTATCTGCATACAAGATATTCATATTGCAGGATTGGATAGCCAGTGAATGGTAGTGGCATAGGCAGATTTTCTCACTTGGACTAACACAACAAAGGAAGAGGGATTTGCGGATGTAACTATCAGATGGAGAATTCTCAAAAGATTTTTTAGATGTCAACTTAATATAAAATATGTGTCATATTTAGTTGGATTACAGTAAAAGAAGTGGATGCTTAAAAATATATTTATTAAGTAATAGTCAGCTGATGTGATAATACAAGGATAAATAATATGATGTTATAAAAGATTTTACACCTAACTAGCTTGCATTTTAACGCACACGTAATAATTATGAGAAATTGACTCTCCTAAGCTCGAAATGGATATAAGAGAAGAGGTAATCAGATTGTCTATTAGTAACTCAATGTATGATGTACGTTATGAATTGGCACACTGTTAGTATACCTACCTACTTAATCTATTTTGTTTAAAACTAATTCTTTACTGAGGTTGAGCTATTTAGTTAAGACGTGCATTGGCTAATATGTAAGTAACTTTGTCATTCTAGCAATGAAAACCTTATGTAGGATTAAACCCAAAAGTAACTTAGGTTGAGAGGTATATTGTTCCATAAACTAGATACTTTATTTAAAGGACTATCTTTTGTTGATTGCATTGAAATACATATAGGAAAGCGAAGGTGAATGTCGTATTTATCTAATCAATAAGGGATCCAAGATTACTGAAAGTATAAAAACTATGAATAGATGATTATAGTGGAGCACATTAATGAGATACTTCTTTTGCGAACACCAAGTTGCGTGTAAGTATCAATTTCGCGCACGCAGAGAGGTGATGCAGGTAGTATCAGTAAATTGTGGATTGACTACTCAAAGAATTCACGTATGGGGCCTACAAAACATTACTATCTTTGCTCTCATTCATTATAGATGAAAAAGTGGGTAAATGATTGAGACGCAATGAATTATGTAGAATTTATCTATTTGATCTTGGTTTTATACACAAGAAAAATTATAATTCTATGTGAGCTGGTTGAATAATGACTTAATTACCTATGTAGATTTCATAGGGGCATTAATAGTTATGTGATAGCATTGAAATTAATTCTTTATTATTTTCTCATAGTTTTATATTACATTATGCTTTTTACTTAATACATTTGTTTATCAGTATAACAAAGTATATTAAACTCTATCCCTACATTCTGACCCTTTTCAATCATATACACTCCCAATTTCTCCTAGGTCTGGCATATTGCATTTCATCATAGGTCGAAGGTCAGGAATCAATAGTAGTTAAGAAGCATGTTATGCCAATGTAAATGGATTTAAGCTATTCATGCAGTAACACATTCACACACTATAAGAGTCTCTTAGGTTGTTTGATGCATATTAATAATCATATGAAAGCAAGGAAACTTAAATGCATGTGCGCACATTAAGAGGAGGTTTTGGAAGTGTCTCAATTGCTCCCTGCATTATTCTCATTGAAGTTTATGCAGTCTAATTTATCTTTAGAGATCTAACATGTTCATTACTATTATGAGGTTTGTCCTATGATTTGAAATGGAATACTTTTGATGTTGCTGTGTTGATGTTGCTAGATTAATAATGATGGTAAGCAATTGTTATAGGTATTCTCATTATGCTTGAAACTATGGTGATAAATATTACTGTTGAGACTTTAGTAAGCACGCCACAAATAGGGAATCACACAGCGAAGTTTTAAGGGACATTCTTCCAGTTTTTTTTTTTCTGAATAAAATAAACGAGTTGATGGATTTAGATTTGATACGTCATGCAAAAATTATCTTGATCGGGCACGAATCTCGAGTCAAAAATCAAGTTGGAAACTTCAAAAATTAAATCCGGGAGCACATGAACTCCGATTTCAGCAAACTTACTGTCAAACTGAG
>NW_021579800.1:0-7216 GCF_001605985.2 Dendrobium catenatum
TCTAACGAGTTGATTCGACCTTAGAATTAGAGCTCAACTTTAATTTTAAAATCCCCAAAGAAAACTAATATTTTTAAAACATGTTTTCAAATTCCACCAACAGCTTTTAGTCGGATCGTCTTGGCCGATATGAACATCATCCAGGAAGATATATCAAAATAAAAAAAATATAGAAAATCCTCAAGTGTGTGTGTGCAAGGTTACTTAGCATCAGGAACCAATTTTACAATTGAATCAAGAAAATGAAAATATTATAGACTGACTCAAACTAAATCTACCCAATCTTGAGCTGGTCTTGAGTTGCACTCGATCTTGCGGACATGAAAAGTTAGTAGGCAAGCTAGTCGTAGAAAAATATGAATGTTTGCTATCATCAAAAGTCTAATTCATATTCTTAGATTCGCAACAATCTCCCCCTTTTTGGTGATGACAAACACAATAAAAAAAGGTTAAGCAGTTAAGGCAGTTTAATAAAAATAGTGTGACGAAAAAAATAGTTCACTAACTTCAAGAATCAAATTACAAGATACATCAGACTACTGCCCCTTTTGACATCACAAAAAGGAGGAGAAAAACAAAAACAAAACAAAAACAAAAAACAGAACATAAACTAAAATAACAAGCTACAGAAAAACTAGCAAAGAACTAAAGTTTTTTTTTAAAAAAAAAAAATCAAGGCATGAACATGATATAGTCTTCCATGTGATTGATTTTAAAAAATTTGTAACTTAATGAGTTAACAACATCAAAATTCAAAAAACGGTAAAATATCCGATCATGTTAACCCTAAGCTCAGACTTCTTTTAGGGTAAAATCATCTTTTGAAATCAAAAGGCCTAACTAAAAAAAAATCAATTGGATAAGAAAAAGAGATCCGATCAAGACTTGGTTTCAGAAAAATATCTTATAGAATAGTATATCAAAGAAGTTTGTTACACTCACAAAATTTGAAATCAAGTCCTTGAAAATCTCAAGTGATATATGAAATCTTCTAAGTTTTAAGAGTTGGAAGAAAGGAAGATAGCTTGCTTTTGATGGGCTCATTTTATGCCTCTTATCCATTGAATGGTGCACTTTGCATATTTTTTTTATTTTTTATACACTTTGTATATTATTTTTTTTTTAAATTTGGCGTCATTGCGCATCTTTTGCTTTTAGCATCATTGGACAGTTTTTTTATTATTTTTGCAAGCTAGATTCTTTTCTAAAACCTCTTAAGTATTCTTAGTTGTGAGTATATCTTTCAGATATTAGAGAAGAAAAACTCACTCTCTAATATAGGGAAAAACAAACCACAAAATATAATAAAAAATCATATGAGAGGTGCATTGACAGGATAACAAGAAATCTTGAATTAACATAAAGACTTTGACAATTATAATATAAGCTAGATTACTATAGCAAGGTAGAACAGATCTAAATTGCAAAATTCAGTTGTTAATTTGTGATAGAATTTTGTTTAGAAAAGGAAATATCAACACCAAAATAGGTTAGAGAAAGAGACACAATCAACGGTATTTTTACCCTTTAGTAGATTAAGAGATGTAAAAAATTAACTACAAATTTTCAAAAAGATAGAAACAAGGCATACGATATCAATTCAGTGATGATTTAGAAAAAACAAATTAAGGCATATGAAAAAATAAAGTACCAAAAGCAAAGATAATAAAAAAAATAAAATAAATAACCAAAAAACTAACAAAAGATAAAGCAAAGTAATCAGCATATAAAAAATCAGTAGAGATCAATTCATGCATTAATGTCAATCACATCCAATCTGGACCTTAAAGTGCTGAAAATGTCGAAGGCCAGTGGTTTAGTAAATATGTCAGCCAGTTGATTCTAAGTCGCCACATGATGTAACTTAATATCTCCCTTAGTCACATGGTCTCTAATAAAGTGATGCCTTATGTTAATATGCTTAGTTCTTGAATGTTGGATAAAATTCTTAGAAATGCAGATGGCACTAGTGTTGTCACAAAGAACTGAGATGGTGCCTACATATAATCCTAAATCCAATACTTGCTGTTTTAACCAAAGGACTTGGGCCACACAACTTTCTAAAGCATTGTACTCGGCTTTAGCAGTGAAAAGAGCAACAAAGTTTTGCTTTATACTAGACCAGGAGGCTAAAGACTATCTTATGAATTGACAAGTTTCAGAAGTGCTTTTTCTATCCACCTTACATCCTATAAAATTAGAATCAGAATATCTAATAATCTCAACAGAAGTGCTGTGCCTGGGGTACCAGATACCTAAGTTTTGGGTCCCTAAAAGGTATCTAAGAATTCTCTTAACTATAGTAAGGTGGGATTCCTTAGGATCAGCTTGAAATCTAGCACAAAGATAAACACTGAACATTAAATAGGGTCGGCTAGCAGTCAAATAAAGTAGAGATCCAATCACCCCTCTGTACTTCTTTTGATCAACTGATTTTTCATTTGGGTATTTATCCAACTAAATTCCTGAGGACATGGGAGTATTAATTAGCTTGGCTTTGGTCATTTCAAACTTCTTCAAGATGTCCTTTATATATTTTAATTGATTCAGAAAGGTTTCATCATCCATTTGTTTTATACTAAACCCCAAAAAGTAGGACAACTCTCTCTTCAAACTTATCTCAAACTCCTCACTCATTGTTTTAGAAAAATCATCACATAGCCTTTTATTAGAAGATCCAAAAGGTATATCATCGACATAGATCTGAACAATGAGTAAATCATCTCCTACTTTCCTCAGGAATAGGGTGGTGTCTACTCTCCCCTTAACAAACTCCCTTTTTAGTAAGAATGTGCTAAGCCTCTCATACCAAGCTCTAGGTGCTCGCTTTAATCCATATAAGGCCTTTTTTAATTTGAAAACATGATTTGGAAATTGGAAACTCTCAAAACCTGAGGATTGTTCTACAAACACATCCTCTTTTATTTTCCCATTTAAAAAGGCACTCTTAAAGTCCGTTTGGAAAAGCTTAAATCTCTTATAATAGGAAAATACTAATAGCACTCTAATGACTTCCAATCTAGCTACAGGGGTAAAAGTCTCCTCAAAATCTATCCATTCTATTTGGTTATACCCCTTAGCCACTAATCTTACCTTATTCCTAACCACCACTCCTGAATCATTCACCTTATTCTTAAAGATCCACCTTATTCAAAATCTACCACTTGGTAACATCGTTTGGGATGATATTTATATCGGCTTGGACGATCGGTTCAAAAATAGTAAACTCTAGGGAACAGACAAAAAATCTTCCAAGGTGTGTGTGTGCAAAGTTACATTTCTTCAGGAGCCACACCAATTACAATATACTCAAGAAAGGAAAAAAGGTACAAGCTGACTCAAACCTAGTATACCCAATCTTGAGCTGGTTCCAAATTACAATCTGATCTTGTGGACCTAAAATGTCAGTAGATAAGGCAGTCGTAGAGAAATAAGAGTGTTTGCTATCATCAAAATCTTAATTCATGAAAATAAATCCGCAATAGTTTATACATTTGTTAGTCAAAAATCCTAAACCCTATATTTTGTAGGACTTTTATTAATGGTCTGAGTACATCTATACCAATACAAGTCCAAAAAATAGTGGAAAAAGAATTCCCTAAATGGTTAAAAAAAGGTATATATTTCAACTATTCATTTATACTAATTTGGTTTAATTAGTAAATATTATTTTTAATAAACATGCTAATAATATACTAGATCTACCAATTAGGTGCACACTCAAGGAAATGATTTGTAGTATCAAGGGCTACTGGATCAAGCTTGGGGACCAAATAGATTAGTGAAATGTTTTCCAATTTTTTTTAATGGCTACAAATTTCAATCAAAATCTTGGTTTGAAGGTTGGAAGACAGATAATTCTAATATTTGTATAAGAGGAAACACCTATGCATGTGATTATTATGAGTACTACAAGGTATTATAAGAAATACTACAGTTAGAATATCTAAGTCATAGGAATAATGTATATCTATTTAATTTTGGTGGTTTGATCCAATATAGAACATAGGTACAATAATACATTTAGTTTACGGTATAATAGAAGTAAAGCTAGGCAGGAGAGATTCAAAGTTTGACCTGTTCATCATTGCTAGTTAGGAAAAGTCAAGTCTATTTTGCTAACTATCTTAGTAGATTATGAGGCAAACAAGATTGGCTCTTAGTTATGAGGATCAAACTCAGGGGAGTAATTGAGAAAATTACATCAATATCACTTGCACATCAATGAAAGTTCATGTAAAACTTAAAAGATCTTGCTTATGATGTGGATGATCAAATTGTAACTGATGAGAGTGAGTTTCAGTTAGAGGAAATAGATTTAAACAAAGAGAAAAGTCATGAGAAATCTGATAGTGATGCAGATGTTTCATCATATGAAAGTGAATTAATAAATGATGAGTAAACATTAGATAGTTGATTTTTCAATAAGTTATGAATCAACAATTTATATTAACAATCTAATTTATTTAAATAGCATGGAAATAGTTAGTTTATTTATTTAATTATTGCTCTACTTCATTTATTTAATTATTATTCTATTTTATATTAATTTTTTGTTATAATTTATGTTGCTAATATTTTTCTAATTTTTTTTACAGATGGCTTTAGGGAATGAGCGTCATAGAGGATTGATAAAAATTATTTTTGGTAGGTGTAATACGAAGATGACTGGTGTCCCACCCAGTATGTTTGTACATACTGAGGGAACCTCTTCATCTTGTCCTTCCACTTCGTCTTAGCCTGCCACTCAGAGTCAGCCTAGCTTGCATATACCTACGCCTATAGCTTGTATGCTGTAGTTCTATTCACCAAACCCCTGCTTCCTTTTGCTAGATGCCACACATCGTGATCCCTTCTACCGTTGTTACCCATCCCCACCTTTTCATGGAGGCCCTCTTACTTATCCATATCCAGAATATGTCTCTTCATACTAACCCCCACCACCCCCTCAGCATGTTTCAGGGGGAGCTTCCACCCCAGCTACATCAAAGGTGACGACAGAGGGTCACATGCTGATTGAACCTGATCGTGACACATAAGTACTTAATATGCAACTAAAATTAAATAGATATTTTCTCACCTAACATATTTTGTGTATGTTTCACCCGTCAAAAGAGCTGACGCATAAAATACGGGATATAATATGGAGCAAGTATGATGCTCCTTATATTTCTTGGAAGAAAGTCTTAGAAGAAGTGGGAGGCACATGGTTTAGAGAGGTTGAGGTTAGTTATTATACAAATATTTTTTATATTAAATATTTTTTTACTTAAGCCAACAAAAATATATATTCTATATTATATGCTTTTAAATACATAAAGATTTTTGTTGGCTGCCGTAGCACTATAATAAAATAAAATAAAAATTTGAGTGGTGTGGGTCGACTCACATGCGAGATATGTTTACAGATATTGGAAAGTCAGGTGAGCATCCACTCTGGATTGGTGAGAGCGTATGGGCTGAGCTGACCAATACTTGAGGGATCCCATATTATATCTGGAGGAGGGACTAAAATAGACATAACAGTGCTTCTGATGTTAGGGGTTTGGTTAGTTTCCTTCATACTGGGTTCAATTCCATATATTGAGCACAAGAGACTTCTAATAAGAAATTTTAAAAGTTTTGAATAATTTACCTTGATATGAATATCAATATAAGTCTATTATAGAAAGAGGAGCTGGGTAGAGAGCTGACCACTTTTAAATTGTATAGTCATTCCCACAAGGGACAGCAGGATTCACAACTAGTTGATGAGCGAGCAAAGAGATCCTACGTAAGTATATAGGTTTAATATTTTTTATTTTATATGTAAATTGCTTAATTTTTTAATAAATTTTTTAGAGAGCCAGGCAAGAGCATGTGAGGGTTATTCTGATCGCAAGCGATAGGAGGAATGCAGCATGTTAGGGTTTATGATTTAGGCTCATAAGCTTATGCATACGTGGGGCAGACATCTGATGGCTCCAGCTTCTCAACAAGTACCCATGAGTCATTATATAGCACACAAGTAGCTTCCCTTCAAGCCGAGCTAGAGCAAGTCAGGAAATCACAAGTTGACTGGCAAGTGAAGATGCAAATGTGACACACTCAGTTGTTAGATGAACTATAAAAATGAGGGAGCAACTCAGTGGAAAGTAGGTAGCTTCAGTAGAGGAGGAGACTGATTCTAATGCAGATGAAGACTAATTCTGGATATTTGTGTAATTGTAAACGAACAAATTTTATATTTCATTTTAAATAATTTACTTAATTGTCAGTTAATTTGGAAAGTATGTTTATGTTTATATATTTAAGTTCAAATTTTGGTGATGATTTTGATGTTATGTTTTTGTAGATATTTAAGTTTGAATGAATATAATTTTAGAATATTTTTTTATGCAGGTTATGTTATAGAAATTATTTTTTTTTTCAAATATAGAAGGCTATTTTTTATTTCTACTATAGGTTTCTGACATATTTTCCCAAAAAATAGACATATGATGAATTGGTATCATATTTCCATCAAAAACTTTTTAGCATATAATATGTCTAATATTCCTATTGGTAACTATCCAGCAAACCTATCCGGTGGATTATCTACTGGTGTTTATGGCACAAAGTTTTAGCCAGAAATTTTGGTGGATAAAATGCAAGAACTCCTTCCAGGAAAATGGCCTTTTTCTATTTGTTTTATGCTGGCACTACGGGAAAACTCTCGAATACCGTCGGATTTTCCGGCGGAAATTTTTGCGCAGGTACGAACGGCGCAGGTAACGGCAGAATATTCCTAAATATTGCGACGAAAAACTTACGACGCATTTGCCGGCGCATAATATGATGGAAACCTTATGGCGTCCCATGCGCCGGTAAATGCGTCGGTAAAACGAGCTTTGAACCGGTTCCGTCGCACGTTATGGGGGAAACATACCGGTGCAAATTACCGACGGATCTTGCGCCGGCGTATTTAAACTCAACGACTTATTTCCGTCGCACGTTATGATGGATATTATTTCCAGTGTTTACTCCGCCGGAACGTCCGCCGGTGAAATCCTTATTTTTCGACACCGAGCCCTTCTAGCCGCTCATTCGTTTCCTTCCGTCCTCTCACCTCGCTTGTTTCGCCCGTCATCGTCCATCTCTCACTGTGGATTGACGTCACCGACGGTCACCGGAATTCGCCGTCGACGGTCACCTGACTTCGCCGAGCATCCTTTCCTCTCTTTCCTGCTCGCGCGCC
>NW_021579801.1:0-305 GCF_001605985.2 Dendrobium catenatum
CTTTTAGTATAATAATTTCTTGAAATCAATGAAAAAATAGCGGCCCAATGATGGGCTTTGTTTGGGACAACTTTCATACTATTTTGTTTTTCATATTGCTACGATAATTTTTATTTGGACAATGCTTTTTCACTACTTTCAAAAAAATTTAATATTAAGAAGCTGCTTTCTATAATAATTTAAAAAATATAATTTCTGCAATAGTTTTACAAAATAGTAAAAAAGCCATCCCAAATGTACCTTAATATGATGTACACAAGTATATTTAGAAATTCATTATTTATTATTAAATTACAATAATTTAT
>NW_021579802.1:0-361 GCF_001605985.2 Dendrobium catenatum
ATTCACCTCCTACATAATCTCCTTGAAAACCAGCATTTCGTCCTGTTCCGTATCCACCGCACAATCACCATTAAAATCAAAAGCCGCTGTGACCTTATTCTTCTCCAATTGATCCCCAGATCCCATACTAGCCGTAACTTCTGTAAGGAAATCATTAGCCTCAGAGCCCCCCAGGATTTCCATCACCTCATCAAGGTCAGAAGACCCTTGAAGTGACAAATACCATGCAACCATCCTCAGCATTGAGCTTAACCGCTATCCCATCCTCCGACAATTCCGTGATCAACTTATCAGTAGTGATCTTAATATGCTTCGTTTTCT
Organism: Dendrobium catenatum; assembly: GCF_001605985.2. NCBI lineage: Eukaryota > Viridiplantae > Streptophyta > Magnoliopsida > Asparagales > Orchidaceae > Dendrobium > Dendrobium catenatum. The sequence continues at coordinate 322 of NW_021579802.1, forward strand.
GCAAAGCATCCTGAAAACTATTGATTTTTGAACTGGTCAA
>NW_021579803.1:0-1446 GCF_001605985.2 Dendrobium catenatum
TTTGTATTAGAATACTATGAAGTATCTGTTGGTCGGGAGCTTATGTTATTAATGAATAATTCTTTGATTTGAAATTTGGATATGCAGTGAGTTTGAATTTCGGATTTAGCTGGTTAAGGTTCCAAAAAAATGGGATATTTAGGTTGAGTTTGGGCTTACACATACAACCAGGAGATATTGGATTCAAGACTTGTATATACGATACATTTTTTTTTTTTCATAAAAGAAAATTTTATTCTACTTAAAGAAGAGGGTTACAACAAGCTAAAAAGTAAGACGAAAAAGCTGCAGAGATACAAAGGGAGGGGGTAAGAACCATCGGGCTCAGTAATTGGCAGATGCTTTCAACCAATTCAAAGTTAGGCACGGGCCATCTAGTTTGGAGTAAGAGAGTAGCCAACCGAAACGAGCACGCAACACTAAAGGTTGCCACAAGCCATGGCTTAAGACAAGTGAGCCCTAGCCACATCATTGCCCACAAACCATAACTCGCAGTCTGAATTATGAAATAACGGTCCAGCAAACCATAACCATTGAAAGAAAATAATGTCCACAAAGCCTACCAACCAAAGCAGCTAACAACCACAACCAAATGAGACAATAATTCATCCAACCAGACCAACCAAACAACACCACCAGACACGGGCCAAGCATACTATGCTTCGTTTAGGGTTTAGGCTCCTAAACCCTAAACCTTAAAACCTATACGATGCTTCGTTTGGGACAACTTCCTTACTGTTTTATAAAATAATTTTTTAGCATAAAAATTTTTGGAACTAAAAATTTTTGTCTTTAGAAATCAATAAAAAAGTTGTCCCAAATGAAACTTTAGTTATTTTGATTGTAAAATACAGTTTTTTCACCGCAAATTTTTTTTGAAAAAGCATCAAGAAAATAATAATCAAATGAAATTATAGTTACCGTCTGCATAGGAAAAAAAAAAATCCCAAATTGAGACCTTTAATGATAAGAAAATTGCAGCTTAGTGATATTATGAATTAAAATAATCTATTTTAGAATTTATCATTTATCGCCTATTATTAAAAAAAAATCATTGGCTAACAAGACATCATCCTCATCGACACCAATGATCCAACAAGCTGATAATCATTAGCTTTGCATTAAGATTGTAGAAATATACATATTTTATTTACAAAATTGTTCTCAAAGTAAATCCAATAATTTTTGTAATTAAATTGTTTTCAAATGGAAAAATTAGCTTAATTTTGTAGCCAAATAAACACAAAAAACTATTTTCATGAACAATTTAAAATATGATTTTTTTTTTTATATTTAGTTTATAATAATACATAACTTCTAAATTTAACAACCAAACTCTAATGTACCATTTAGAATCAATTTTTGTTTTTATCCTTAAAAAATGCATTTGATTTGTAATTTTATTTTTTTCTTATTAAAAATAGAAAAAATAATTTTTCCGAAAAT
>NW_021579804.1:0-247 GCF_001605985.2 Dendrobium catenatum
TCATTTCGACCTCCGTAACTCACGAACTACGTCCCTTGGACCACCGTCGCCGATCGAGTACAGTCCCTCCGATCTCTGTTACCCACCAACTACGATACCTTCAATCTTTATCACCCACCCACTACTATGATCCCTCCAACCACTTCGCCCATCAAAGGTCCCTCCAACCCCTATCTGAGCTTGACCCACACTAATGGTGTTTAGGTTAGAGAACTTAGATTATATCCTTCTTAAATGTAATTTCCAT
>NW_021579805.1:0-370 GCF_001605985.2 Dendrobium catenatum
AAGAAAAATTGGATGACACCCACATTTGATCCAAAGCTAATATCTAGGAAGAGGTATTATAACCCAAACCGATTAAGAAATCCTTTTCCTAAAGTGAGATGTTTTTCATGTGGCATCATAGGACACATAGCACATACTTGCACCATTCAGCGTAGTACACATTCGGTATGGAGACCAAAATTATATAATTCACTGCATAACACTCATGCATCAAGATCTTCTTTTCATAAGAAGGAATCTAAACCTATTTGGGTTCCTAAATCTGACATTTGATGATTTTGAAGGTGTGGTCTCACTAAAGACCTCGTGAGAGCATATCGTACTTGGAATGCGGAGGCTCATGACTGTTAATTTCTTATTTCTGCTGCTT
>NW_021579806.1:0-504 GCF_001605985.2 Dendrobium catenatum
GTATTTCCTTCCTGCTCCTCTAAACTCATAATTTGTTTATTAGGGAGATCATCTTAGAGAGGACTCAGAAGGGATCAGGTGTGCTGCTAAGAAGTCAGCTACGGCTTGACCTTTGATAGCACGTAAGGGTATAAACGTGATATCAAACTGGAGTAAAAACATTGACCATTTTGCCAAACGTCCTGACAACGTTGGATGAGTCATTAGGTATTGAAGTGGATTGACTCTAGAAATGAGATTGATTTTATGAGCTAACATGTAATGCCTTAATTTCGGGGCAGCAAAAATCAAGGCTAAACAATGTTTCTCAATAGGCGGGTAATTAGCTTCAGTTGGTAAGAGTCTCCTACTCAAGTAGTAAAGTGAGTTCTCTTTTCCTTCCTTATTAGTTTGGGCTAATAAGGTGCCAAGAGAGTTGTCTAAAGCTGCGGTGTAAAGTATCAGAGGTTTTCCCGGAATAGGAGCCACTAAGACTGGAGGTGTTAACAAATACTGTTTTATGCT
>NW_021579807.1:0-354 GCF_001605985.2 Dendrobium catenatum
AGATAGGAAATAAAAGAAAACTTGGAAAGGAGCATCTTAGAAGCACTTGTTGTGACGCCCCATGATCTAACTTGGAAAGAATTATTCAGTCAATCATTTATGTCATTCATCTACCTGAGCTAACTATAGTCATCAATAAGAAGTAAACAGTCTAACAAAATCTACAATTTAAAACATAATGTACATATTTCTATTCATTCCCAAAAGTTCATTTACAATACTCAGGATATACACATTAATCACATATAATTCATCATGTCCTGAGTACAAAAAGAATCAGTATAACAAAAGGACAAAAACCTGAAGATTCCTGATCAACCTCAATCTCCTGCTCCATTGCCCTGACATGAAAAT
>NW_021579808.1:0-4057 GCF_001605985.2 Dendrobium catenatum
AATTAAGCATCCAATCTTTGATAATAAACTTGATTTGTTGAAAAGCTAATAACTCCAACAAGCCACTATTCCAGTGAAAGCACTTATGACCAAAAGTAAGAAGCATTCTACCTTTGTCATCTCTAACAAGTCCACCGAGACCAACTCCATATGAATGTTTCAATGTAGCATCTATATTAGATGCCAAAAAAAATTCAGCTTAGATAGCTGGTTAGCATTCTAGATTTTCGAATAGATAGCATTTTTAGAAGAGATAGATGCATAACAAAGTGAATTGGAAACAATATAATTCAGTCCAAATTCTCCTCCCTCATGAATGAGTTGATTTCTGCTCTTCCAAATGAAGAAAATCAATGAGCAATAGAGATGAGATAAAAATGGATTAGTTTTAGCATTCATTTTCAGAAAATGAACACAGTCCAATAAAGTATTGAACCTATGAATACAAATGCCCCATTGTTTGAGAATAGCCAGAGCTTCCAAAATCTTGCAACACCCATTACTTACATGTTATGTATTTTCAATCATATCGCATCCTCTTGGACATAGATTGTCATTGATTAATCTCCTTCTCATTAGAAAATCAGTGGATGGAATAGCATCTTTCAAATGCCTCCACCAGAAGAAATCAACTCTAGGATTAAGCTTAAGCTTTATCAACCATTTCCAATCAACCTCTGTATTATTCTGCTCTATTAAATTCTGAAAAACTAAAGCAGTTAAAGAAGATCCAGTGAATTGTTTGATTAATTCCATTTCATCCTTCAAAATATTAGAATAGATTTTGGTATCAATAATAATCTCCACTAATGAAATACCAAAAAATTTCTCCAGCTCATCCTTATTCCAAAAACCATTGGATATAAAATCCTGTAAAGGAGGAAAATCTGTTTCTGTTTGAGGAACCGCAAAGTAGGTTGGCCAATCCAACAACCTTTTATCCAATACCCAAACATCAGTCAGAGGATTAACATCAGCTCCTAAATGAATTTTCCAACTTCCACATGGTTTTAAATCCTTAGCTCCACTACAAACAATTTCCCATGAAGGAGAAGTATTCGGTCTATATACATTAGACCAGATATCCATTCCATACTTAGCTGCCAAAGTTTTGTTTAACATTGTATCAGGTTTTTTGATAAAATCCCATGCAAATTTGGATCTTAATGGCCCTACCATATTAATTACAGAATGAATGCTTCTACCTCCATTTTGAATGGAATTACACATTTCTTCCCGTGGTAAAAAATGCAAACTGTGATATCCATCCTTTTTATTCCACAAGAAATCTCTACAAATTTTCTCAAATTTTTTCAAGATGCTTACTGGAATGAGAGATGCAGCGATTTAGAATAAAGGAATGGAAATTAAGATAGATTTTACCAGCAAAATCCTTCCAGCTAAGGAAATAAATTTGTTTCTCAGTTATCTAGTTTTGAAGCAGCTCTTCAGATAAAACTGTGATAATCTGAAGAAATTCTTCTATTTAAGGAGAATTTGAAGCCAAAATATTGCATTTCCTTTAATTCATTAAAGCCCAAAAGTTTAGAAATCTTTCTTCTCCTATTGATTTTGACAGACTTGTTAAAGAGGATGGAAGATTTATTCTTGTTGAAAGCTTGGCCCGTCCAGCTGTAGTAATCCAAAATAAGCCTTTTGAACTCTCTCAAATGTTCCAATTTGCCTTTAGAGAACAAGAGGATGTCATCTGCAAATAAGAGATGAGAAATTATTTGAGATGTAGGAGACACTTTAACACCCAACATGTTGCTTTTAAATAAGAAGCCATTAGTAAGTAATTGGGAGCATAAAATGAATAAAAAATGTGAGAGTGGACATCCATATCTTAGTCCACTATTCGCCTTAATCCAACATGACCAACACCATTGATTTGAATTGAGAACAAAGGATCAACTACACACTCCATAATCAAGTTAGAGAACTTCCTTGGAAAACCAAAATAATACATAATTTGATTTAGAGAATCCAATGAAAGGCTGTCAAAAGCTTGTTCCATGTCAAGTTTGATGGCAACCAAACCTTTTTTTGCTTTAGAGGACTTAAATTTATGGAAAATTTCTTGAGTGGGGAGAACATGATTGAACAAGGATCTCCCTTTAGTGAAAGCAACTTGAACTTCATCTATCAAAAAGTGAATAACTTTGGAAAGCCTATTAAGAATCATTTTAGCAATGATCTTATAAATTGAAGGGCAAAGGCTTATTGGCCTGAAATTAGATGGGATAAGAAGGTTGCTGATTTTTGGAATAAGAACTACCATTGTCTCCTTCCATTCGGAGCATATTTTACCAGAAGAGAAAAAAAGCTCAATAGCTTTCCAAACATCCTCACCTATTGTCTTCCAATATGCTTTAATAAATGAGAATGTTATTCCATCCACGCCTGGAGCGACATTTCTCCCAAGATCTTTAATAACTGGTTCCAGTTCATCTAACCAAAATTCAGAAATAAGAAAATCAAATACATCCTGACTGATGGTTTTCGGGTTTGCCGGTAGCCTTGAAGATAGCAGCTTCTAAGTCTCCATTTACTATTGAAGAAATTAGTAAAAATTCCCCTGAACTGCTTCTGATCTTTGATAAGAAAACCAGAAACGTTCTCAATTTGCTTGATAAGATTACCATTTCTACGTCCATTCGTAAAAGCATGAAAGAATTAAGAGTTAGTGTCACCTTCACCTAACCATTTAGCTTTTGGTCTTTGCCACCACCATGTATTCAATCTAGCCAAAGTACTATTATATTCGTTCACTTTGGATCTGAGAAGAAGAATTTTTTCTTGAGGAAAAACATGTTCTCCCGATTCTTCCAATTGGAGATCTTCTATTTCTTTCTTTAAAATCACCTTCAACTCTTCAAGACTTTGATGTTTAGCTTTGCTCCAGAAGTACAAAGCTTTTAAAACCCTGTAAAACTTTTTATTAAGAACATCTATAGTGAAATTTTGTTAGGGATGTTAGGCCCTTAAGAACTAGCCCGAGGCTAACCAAGAGAGGGGGGTGAATTGGTATTTAAAATTCTTTAAACAAAAGAACAAATATCACAGACCAAAGTCACCACAGAAAAAGAAGTGCGGAAAATTAAAGTGCGAAAGTAGTAAAAAGAACATAAGGGTTTATAGTGGTTTGATCAACTTGAACTACGTCCACTCCCTGGAGGCGGCCTCCTAGTATTGCACTACCAACGTGACTCTCCTTTAGCCCCCACAGCTAGGCAGAGAAGCCCTTACAAAAACCTCCTTTTTGCCACCCCCGGTAAGGCAGCGAACCCCACTCCTTTTGCTTCCTCCTGAAGCAGGCAGAGAACCTCGGTCAATCGATGAAGCTTACCTCTCTCAACCCTTCCAAGGACAAGAGACACTGGAGGAAGAAGAAGTGGAACAATGCTTGGAGCAACCCTTGTGAACTCCCTCATAAGCTCCCCCTCACAAGTTCCTCTCTCTCTCTCCTTTAGGTTTTCTCAGGTAAAGATAGCAGCCAAGGATGTTCAAAACATTGAACAAGAGCTCTTATAAAGAAGAGCTCAAAATAGCTCAATAATTGCAAGTTTCTGACCTTATTGTCTAGGATGATAATAATATCATCCTATATGATAAGTTCAAAACACAGATGATCGGCCAGAACACCGCTCTGAAAATGAATTGGATGATTAAAAATTAGCTTGATTGTACAGGCCAATCCCATGATCGTTCTAGCCAATCTGTTCAAATCAGAGGAAAATCATCCAAAGCATCGCCCGGAATTTGAGCTGGCCGATCCCGATCTGCCAGAACACACCCAGAATTTGGTCTAGCCGATATTTTTCGTCCAGGAGAAACTAAGGGTTTTTGAATAGAACGTCCCGGTTGATCATGCGATCATCCAAGATGATGTGATCGTATCAATCATCCTTAATTACTTCCTTGATTGTCGAATCAATTTAGGCATAATTGTGCAATATCCAAGGCCGATCCAAGATCATCCTGGTCGATTTCCAAAAATATAGAATACCTAAATTGATTATGGCAGCTATTTCTTTCTGTTTTGAGCCTATCGTCC
>NW_021579809.1:0-290 GCF_001605985.2 Dendrobium catenatum
TAGCGGAAAATCATTAACATTATCTTCATGAATATAACAAAACCACAATCAAGGATGCAACTATGATGATAGAGAGTCGGATGTCGAGTTTACCCAAAGATAAGAGAGTTGCACACTCTGACAAGATCGTTTGAATGCTGGGGAAGATGTGGGCAGCAACCAAGAGCCTTCCCGCAGCATGGAACAGCCGGGAAGTGGTGCAGAAATTCAAGACAGCAGCAATTTTGATCTTGGACAGCAGTTTTCCTATTTTCAAGAATAAAGGTGATGTACAAGATTGTGCGAATTAT
>NW_021579810.1:0-222 GCF_001605985.2 Dendrobium catenatum
TTTAGTTTAACGTCTTAATTTTGTACAAAGATCCAGCACACAAACATATAAGAGAGTATGGTTATAGCATTTGTAAGAGACACTAATTTTTTACGTGGAAATCCTTGAAAATGAGAAAAACCACGGGGTCTGACCTGGTTTGAATGAATCCACTAGTGCTTGCAATTGATTACAAATAAGATCCATCCTTAGAAGGAATGTCTTGGCTCGATGTAGCAAATA
>NW_021579811.1:0-238 GCF_001605985.2 Dendrobium catenatum
TCCAAAAATAGATTTGTTAATCCGGAAAGGTTTGAAATTCAAATCTATTTGAATTCCAATTAAGAAATTTTTCAAGTTAACAATAGGCTAATTTAGGAAGGTAATTAAGAGGCTATTTTGAATTTGAAATTCAAAATTTGTGGAGGAGAGGACGACGGCTTGGGGAAGGGCTTGTTAGGCCGTCGGTTAGGGAAGATTGGCTGGGGCTTAGGGGACCGGCGGGGAGGAGGCTGGTGGG
>NW_021579812.1:0-271 GCF_001605985.2 Dendrobium catenatum
GAATGCCTTTCCAAAGTCTGGAAGTAAACCGTCCATGCATCTCGATCAGAAATAATCACTCGAGGCACACCGTGCAATCTGACTATTTCCTTCACATATAGCTGTGCCAAACGATCCACCGGATCGGTCTGCCTGATCGGAAGAAAATGGTCTGACTTCGTCAATCGATCTGCGACTACCCAAATGGCATCATGTCCTTGTCTAGATCGTGGAAAACCCATCGCAAAGTCCATTGTTACCTCATCCCACTTCCACTCAGGGATAGGCAACG
>NW_021579813.1:0-259 GCF_001605985.2 Dendrobium catenatum
GCCCCCATTGGCCCAACAATTAAATTCAATTTATTTTAAATTATATTAATACATTAATTAATTATATATAAGGATTAAATCTAATTTCTAAACTAATAAGCCATTCGCATCGGCATCCGCGCTCCGCCTTTGCTCCAAACTTTTTTCCCTAATGATGTGGACCAAATACTCTCCTGTTCTCTTTCTCTCTCCTTTAACTCCCCCCTCTCTTTCTCTATTTCTCTTGGGGTCTCTCTCTCTTAGTTTCTATTTGCTTATA
>NW_021579814.1:0-461 GCF_001605985.2 Dendrobium catenatum
TTTAAATTAGACATAAACTCTTCTTGATGTGCTGATGATATTGAGATGATTTTCTCAATTACTCCCCTTGGTTGTCTTCATAACTACCAGTCAATCTTGTTTGCCTCGTATTCCGCTTGGATAGTTAGCATAATTGACTTGAGTTGCCTGACTAGCAATGATGAAAGGATCAAACTTTGCATATCTCCTAGCCCGCTTTACTTCGGTTATACCGTAAATTGGATGAACTTTCGTGCCTCTATTTGGTACTGGATCAAACCATTCACAATTGAAGAGATACATAGTATTCCTCTGACCGGGATATTCAACCTCTAATATTTTTTGTAATACCCCATAGTATTCAAAATCATCCCCTGTATGGGTGTTCCCTCTTACACATATGCCTGAATTTTCTGTCTTCCTATCTTCACACCAATTTTTTGTTTGGAATTTATAACCATTGACCTTAAATATTTGATAAC
>NW_021579815.1:0-246 GCF_001605985.2 Dendrobium catenatum
TTGTGTTTTAAAAGGTTTGTTGAGTGTTTTAAACATTAAGCTAACATTTTCTGGAGTTTTAAAGCAATTTTGAGTTTTATGGGTTTTTGAATATTTTAATCATTTAATTAAAAGTTCAAAAATTGACTTTTTAATTAAGGGTGTTTTCTGTAATATTTGTATTTTATTAAAATGCTAGACCTTACTACGATCAGTTAAAAGGTAAGTATGTTGAAATCGGATTTTTCTGGATTTAGTTACAAAGGT
>NW_021579816.1:0-402 GCF_001605985.2 Dendrobium catenatum
ACTACCTGCCGTCTGATCCCGTTTGATCGAGATCGAACAGCGGAGTTCGATCTTCGCCGTTGGATGGAACTGGCGGAGATCCAACGGTTGCGGGATGAGGCTGACGTGGTTAAGTGGAAAACGCGTGGGCCCATTTGACCGCCGCCGCCGCGTTTTGCTGGACGAATCCGAGAGCGCCACGTGGTCACCGGCGCCGCCTTTTCATCTAAAATGATTTAAAATTCATTTTAAATCATTTTAAATGTAGAAAACTTTAAAAAATTATATAAAATTAAATATAAATCCAAAAATTCAATATAATATATCAAACTTCTCAGAAAATTAAGATCTTTAATTTAAAATTAAAATTGATTTAAAATATTATATATATTTTAAATTATTTGAATTATTAAATATTTATTA
>NW_021579817.1:0-552 GCF_001605985.2 Dendrobium catenatum
TTTTTTATTCTCCACAAAGCCATCTATTTTGCATTCACTTTTCACATGTCCTATTTTCCCACAATCAAAACAAAAATTTGATATTCTTTCATATTCAATTTTTTTTAAAAATCTTCTTGCAATACTTTCCACCCATGCACCAAATGGTAGAGTTTAATCCAACTTCACTCGAACACATACTCTAGCAAATTCTATTCTTCCCCAATGGAACATGTTTCCATTCAACATCAGTGGTACTCTCACCCTTGAAGCAATTCTTGTTATATTGTTCTCATCCCTGCATTGCAATGGTAGATGAGGCATTCGTATCCAAATTGGAGATGTAAGTCCTTTCATGGATGAAGTAGAAAACTCTGGGGACCATCGGTCCATACCAATGATGTGGCCATTCACAAACCAAGGGCCTCCATACAGGACACCTTGTAAAGCTTCATTCGATTTAAAAGAACATAGAAACCATCCCATTCCTAGAGTGGTGAAATGGAATTTGTCATATTGAACCCTTTGGTGTCTGAGTTCCCATGCTACAACTAAAAGTTCGTTAGGGATGTT
>NW_021579818.1:0-205 GCF_001605985.2 Dendrobium catenatum
AATTACATTACAAACTTTACTCAAATCTAAATTTAAGCACAAATAATTTTAGCTCTTAATTTAATTAGATCTCGACCTTCAATTTCAAATTAACAAGAGCTTGATGTTCATTCTTCTCCTTGAAAACTTTAGGATTAATTTGGTAGCCACATGATGAAAAAAGTTATCTTTTCTTTCTTAACAGTAACCTTCATCCTAGCCATCT
>NW_021579819.1:0-490 GCF_001605985.2 Dendrobium catenatum
CAAATCCAAATTTGACCGTTTTTCTTTCAAACTGGCATGACGCTGGCCACCCAAGAGGGATATTGTTCCTCTCGAATGAATCCGGCTTCTGCCAATTTCTTAACTTCAGAAATGACTTGTTGTTCGATCTCTAAGCGCATGTGTCGAGGAGCTTGTTTAACAGGAATGACATCATGCCGAACCCCAAGTTTGTGGACTGCTACCTCAGCAGGGAAACCTGGCATTTCGTCGTATGTCCAGGCAAAGTAATCCCTAAACTCAGACAACAATTGAATTAAATCTTGGGTTTCACCCTCGCTTAACAAAGTACTTATGAAAATCGGGCTGGGGTCATTATCGTTTCCCAGGTTAATTTCTCTCAACTCGTCGATTGTAGATTTAATTTCCTCTTCAAATTCAGGGGGTGCATCCCAAACTTGAAGATCATCGGGATCGTCGAAAGTCTCCAAACAGAGCCCATCTAGAGGACAAGAGGGATCTGTAGGGACAT
>NW_021579820.1:0-250 GCF_001605985.2 Dendrobium catenatum
AGTGTTGGGAAGTCTTTAAGGGTGTTTAACAAGAGAACTTTGATGGTGGAAGAGACAACCCATATAGTATTTGATGAGTCTTATCCTAGGAAATCTGGAGTTGAAGATGATGATGATGTTGGAGAGATTACAAGTGGAGTAGAAAATTTGGGGAAGGGGGTAGAACACCAAAATAATGGAGTAAGAGAAGTCACCCATGGAGTAGAAAATATTGATTTGGATGAAAGGGTTGGTCCTTCTCACACTTTTC
>NW_021579821.1:0-325 GCF_001605985.2 Dendrobium catenatum
ACCCTCATTGTGGGAACACTTTTCAGGAGGATCTAGGAAAGGGTAAATGGCTGACCAACCACCGCGCACTTACCTTCGTAGGGAGACGACGGGCGGCTGGTGGGAAAAATTCTGTCACCATGCAGATTTTGATTTCTCCTATTTTGTAATTGAATACTACATTGAGAATAAAGTACAGTCTCGAAAGGTTGACACAGTATTCTATAATGGATTCAATATCAAAATAATGTTTTGAAAATTGATATTTCTATAATCAAACATAGTTTAAAGAATATCTTATTCTCAATGTAGGAAATGATACTCTGAATCATATAACTATAATGAA
>NW_021579822.1:0-278 GCF_001605985.2 Dendrobium catenatum
TAATGAAAATTTTTAATGTGAGATAAATTTAGGCTTGGTTTTGAATGACTTTCTTACTGTTTTTAGAGCAACTTTTTAGTATAAAAAAATTATTTTTTTTTTTGGAATATTTGGGGCATCAGCCCATTTCATTAATGAAAGAAGCAAATTACAAGAGAAAATAAATCATTTGCAACCAACAAAAGAGGAGCAAATGACAAAACTAACAGCCCAGACTGCTGAACAAGCAAAAAACTATATAAAGAAAAAGGTAAAGAAAGAAACACAGAGGACTCAGA
>NW_021579823.1:0-768 GCF_001605985.2 Dendrobium catenatum
AAATTATGCATAAAATATATATTTAAATTTAAAATAAATAAAATTAATATAAATTTGATGTATTTTTAAATATTTTCATGTTATGTATGTAAACATCAAAATTAAGTCTTATATATTTAAATATATTAAAAATTATGTGGTGTGTATGTAAATATCCTTATTTATTTATTTATTTAATTTATATTTCATGATTTAATTGATATAAAATCAATTTAGAACGACTTAAAGTTGCTAAAGACTTAAGTGTCTTAATAATATTTGGACATATGAGGTTTATCCTATGGACCTATGACATGCATATTTACCAAACCACTACAATGTAGACATTATTGACCCAATAGAACTTATTGAAACTCTAAGATAGCTTAACTTAACTTTGTTTCCCTTGAGACCAAGATTGATCTTAGCCATAGAAACCGTATACTTTGTCATATAATCCTAACGTCCTTCTGACTGTACATCCTTAAGAGTGACATTTCCTAGATGGCCTTAGCACCTAATGGACTTAGCATCTATAAATTTTTGAATTTTTTTTTATACTTTTGGACCATTAGCTTTAATGGACCCTGACAGTCATGTGAAGAGAAATTGAGCCATCTTGAGCCCTTGTCTTCTCTTGACCAAACTTTTGATGTGGTATTGGACTTATGCCTTAGTTACTTAAGGCCCTTAGATTTAACATAAGTCCTGGGTAGTTAAGCCCTTTTCTCCTACGATACCCAATTTAGTCAAGGTATGCCATTATAGTATAATTGAGCATGTTCTTCC
>NW_021579824.1:0-1326 GCF_001605985.2 Dendrobium catenatum
TTTTTGAAGAGTGGATTAAGTTTTATCCTTGCTAAAATTTCCTAGTTACTGCAACAAATCTATTCCCAAAGCTTTATTTTTGTCCTTTCTGAATGCCTTATTAATAAATTTAATTAGAAATCTCTTCCCAACAACTTTTTACTGCAACAAAAAATGCTATTGATGGAATTCAACTTTCTTCAGTGGAAAAAGATCATTCCAACAATCTAAACCATCTCTATTATGATAGAAATTTTGATTTTATGGAGGCAGATGTTAAACGTTTAGTTAGAAGCCAAGTTAGTGATGCTCAAAGCAATCTAAATATGAATGTTTTTCTCTTAAAATTCAAAACCACCTTGAGCCAAAAATTGATTGTAAAATTCGTAACAATCAGTATCCAGTCCAAGTAATGTTAATTCCTCCTGTTCATTTGAGGATGCTTCATACTGTGCAAAACTGGATGAAGAGCCTTCAAAATTGCACTTCCAAATGGATCCTCAAATCAGAAACTGAGAAATACCAGGTCAACGAGGGTTTTAATTCTACTAATGGTTGGCTAAAGCCTATAGTTACCCTTATTAATGAAGTAGAAGATATTGCTTCATTATCTAATGGAGTAACGGTCTTACCAAGTAGAAGATATTGCTTCAAGTTATCATGCTAAGTACTGATTGTTTTATATGTTTTTTTTTTTCAAATCGATTGAAGCTAGGGACACAATTATTATGGGTCAATTTATTGTAATAGACAAATGGTTTTCGGCCTTCTCTCCAAATTTCATAAGAGGTCTAACCATACTGGTTTTGGTTCGTCTTCCCTGAACCGCTCTTCTTTATTGGGACAAAAATAACATTACTCGCATAGTCATGATGATTGGAAAAATAATTTTGATCTTGATTGTCAGGTCAATTGCACTAGTTAGTCTTTTGGCATTAGAACCTAAGGTGATAAACTATCAATATGTGGTTGAAATAAGAGTAATGCTTTCGAATTCATGAAGAATATGTAATTGTTGTTGTAATTTTGCAACTTCAAGCATACTAACATATGTTAGAAATTCATGTTAAAATATATTGCTTCTTCCATCTCGTTCTGTTGATGGAAGAAGATGAAGCCATAAAGAAGAAAGAACTTTGTATATAATGAAGCTAAGTTACAACATCAAAGCTAAGTTACAACATCCTCTGAAATCTAACATATCAAGAAATAATTAGCTTCAGCCATGTACTTGAACGCACAGTCAATTTAAAAGGGGATAGCCTAATGATTTATCAAATAGGCGTGTAAACCCATTAGCACATTCAACTTATATGGATGAATGTCTTGACAAACAAACAGATGTAT
>NW_021579825.1:0-595 GCF_001605985.2 Dendrobium catenatum
ACAATCAGATATGAGAGATCAATCGATGGTCATATAATGGAGAAAAACATAAAGAAGAAGAAATTAGTGAATGAACAAATAGATAGAGAATGCCTCTTTCGTTGCTCTTTCCATTTCAGTCCTCGTCATTGATATTGAAGGAGATGACCGTGGCGCCTCCGACAGTGGCGTGTCCGTCAAAGGAGACGCGGGGGTTAACTTCGGCGGTGGCCGCAGCGAGGTTGGTGGAGGATAAGGAGGAGGTGAGGGATTGCCATGAGGAGGAGCGGCGGCGGATGGGGTAGGAAACGGAGGACTGCGAAGGGCACGGAGCGTCGGCTGCAACGGCGCGGGAGCGATGGAGGGCGCAACTGCAGTTACGGTGGTACGGCCTCCGGCGAATGTCGCCGTCGAATGACGGGATGCTCGCTTCCCACATTCCCTGACCTTTGAACCACCCTGGCGTCGCCGCCGACCCCGCCATCGATCTCTGTGCCTCTTGCTTCCGATCCGATCGAAGCGCTGTAGATCTGAGGATTTGGGTTCTCCTCGATTGATCGATTAGGTTTTGTTCTCGCTTCTCTCTCCGTTTTATAGAGACCGTGAACTGTAATTA
>NW_021579826.1:0-258 GCF_001605985.2 Dendrobium catenatum
CTCTTTTATTAATGTTTGATAGCTTAGTCTCAGTCAAACCAATAAAAAAAAATATTATGATCACTAACAATTTCGTTAAGATATAAGGAGGCTTTTTTCTTTCTAGCCCCCCTACAATTCCTAAAAACAAAAGAAGACATTTAAATAATCAAAGGGGAGACATCCCCGTCTTTTTTACTTTCTCTTTCTTCGCCTCTTTTCTTTCTATTTTCATGTTAAATAGGTCCCAAAGACCTTATCTCTTTTGCTAGTGCAAGA
>NW_021579827.1:0-271 GCF_001605985.2 Dendrobium catenatum
TCCAGGCCGATGTCCAAAAATAAGTAATTCCTAAATATATCTGGCGGCAGAAACTTTCTTAATTGAGCCTATCATCCTTGCCGATACAAAATCGTCCAGGACGATGTGTTTTGCATAATGACGGCTGCTTTAATGAGGATGCTCTAATTAGGATTTCTGCTTTTGAACTGATCATTCAGGCCAATATAAAATCATCCCGGATGATGTTACAAAAAACAGTAAACTCTAGGGAACATTCGGAAATCCTTATATGTTACAAAGCATCAGGAGC
>NW_021579828.1:0-259 GCF_001605985.2 Dendrobium catenatum
ATCCAAAAAGCAAGAAGAAGAAGAGAAGAAGAGAAGAGAAGGAGAGGAGAGAATAGCTCCTCCTCGACCACCGCCGGAGTTCTTCCCGTCGTTAGAACGACGCCAAAATCTCGTCGGATGTCCGAGTGATGCCAGGATCTTTCTTGACACCAAAACTCAATACTACTTCCGAATGACATCTAAGTTCTACCCAGTTTCCTTAGTGACGCCGAAACTCTGCTCGACTTTGTAACTGAATTTCAATACAGAAGAAACTCAT
>NW_021579829.1:0-521 GCF_001605985.2 Dendrobium catenatum
ATCAAATCCAAGTCTCTAAAACACTCATTGGTGAAGAAAGAGAGGATCATGAGATTTCTGAATAACTCCAAATCCAGAGAGATCCAGCTCTTGGAGTCTTCACCAAAGTTGAAGAGGACTTCAGCATCTTTCCAACAAGCCCAAGAAGTCAAAAATCCATTAGCTAGATTGTAAGTTATTTGAGTTTTAAGTTTAAATTAAGGACTTAAGACTTTATTTAATATCTGATCAAGGGGGTTTTAATTTTCATTGATTAAGGACTTAAGGCTGGTCAGTTAGAGGCCTTTTTTGTATTTTTTAGATTTAAACTTGATTTATTGGAATTTCTGGAAATTTTAAAGCTCAATTAAAGGGTTAAGTTTGACTTGTTTAATTATCTGACCTAATGAACTCCAAATTAGGTGAAATTTCAACCTAAGGTGTAAAATGTCACTATGTTTACTGTGTTCAAGTTTCACCCCTATTAGGTGTGTGTAGAATTTCTTAGGATTTTTCTAAGTTAGCTAGACCTTATCCTTAAT
>NW_021579830.1:0-275 GCF_001605985.2 Dendrobium catenatum
TTGGCGTTGACCGAGCTTAAAGATCAAGTTTGTAATTTTGATCCTAAGGGAATGAAAAGTTCATCCCTGGGGAATCAAGATTTAAATTGATACTAGGGTAATGCCACGAGGGGCGTACTCTACCACTAGTGGATTTAGTCCTAAAGGAAGGAAAGTCTATCCCTATAGGAAAAGGAAGTTTGGGTGATCGTATAGAAAGGAAGAATTCCTAATTATAGAAGATCAAATTTAAGTTTTTATTCTAAAGGAAAGAGAGCCTAACCTTAGAAGATTGG
>NW_021579831.1:0-296 GCF_001605985.2 Dendrobium catenatum
CGAGTTAGAATCTGAAAGTTCTATCAAGATAGGATTTCCACGAAATTAATTTGAGGGAAATCACTTTCCGATAAAGCTTCACATTCGACCTCTTCTTGAATAGCTAATTTTGGAAGGTCAATCTCTTTGATATTAAGACTCTCTTCACCAGAATTTTGATTTAAAACAGGAGAGTCGTTAACTTGCATTTGATTTCCATGGTTAATCATCAAGATAGAAGGAGAAGAATGTTTTTTATTCATCTTTTGACCCTTCGCCTTTGATGGAGAAAAGTAAAAGTCAGATAACAAAAGAGG
>NW_021579832.1:0-406 GCF_001605985.2 Dendrobium catenatum
GAAAATACGAACCCAACGACACCAAATTCGACTCAATACGAGACCAAATGGGTCCAAATCAAGGGTCTGAAGCGCTATTGGAGGGTTCAAACAACAATTTGGATTACCAAACAGTTTCCAAACATGGCGTGCTTATAGTCGAATCAAGAGGCTCGACGAGACAAATCTAATAAGCACAAAATCATTGAATTTGACATCACTAAGACATTCAAATATGCATCAAACAGTACATGATCAAGGGATTCAACATCGGCCGTCCATCTAAGCCACTCCCACATGCCCTTAATCTCCCACCTATTTATAGGTCATGCCACTCTAAAAAATCTATAAATAGAGACCTCATTTCACATGAAAAGGGACCACTAAAGCCAAAGGATTCAAGAGAAAGATCAGAGATCTCTCTTGC
>NW_021579833.1:0-316 GCF_001605985.2 Dendrobium catenatum
TTGTGAGTTCTAGAGAGAGTGGTGAAGCCTAGGAGAGGCTCAAATGAAGTACCCAATAGCCCCTGCGGGTGAGCTCTTGGATTTCCTACATCTCTTCTTCTTCTTCTTCTCTCCCACTTTTCCACCACCCGAGCTTCCCCTTCTTCCTCCCTACCCGACAACCCACCACCACCTCCCCTTCTTGCGTCAAAACCACCACCAAACCTCATCTCCACCCGCTGGCCCAAGGCCTCTCCCCCTCTACCAGAGCCAATTTTCCCCTTCCCCTCATGCCGCCGACCCACTCCACAATCTCAATCATTGTGATGATTTCCCT
>NW_021579834.1:0-453 GCF_001605985.2 Dendrobium catenatum
AATTAACTTTCTTAATTAGATGAAGATCAGTTAGGAATGTAATTTAATTAGGGGTATTTTGAAATCCAAACGCGTTTGGGTCCAAGGGGAAAAATACGGCGGCTTGCTGTGAGCTGGGCGGCGGGCTGGGATGCCACGGGAGGTGCTGGGAAGGGAAAACAAAGGAAACGTCAAAGCTAGGTAGCGGGATGGGCAATTGGCCCGTGGCCAATTTTCCTGGCCAGGCCGGCGGCAAGAGAAATGGGGGGAGGGGAAATTTTGGGCTGGGAAACAGTAAAAAAAAAATAGAAACAGTGGAGAGAATTTGGATTTCCTAACCTTGCGCACCCCTCCTCAAGATCTCAAACAGATAGCGTAACCACGTCGGAACTCACAAAGAGATCCAAAATCTTCTCCCAAGAACTCACAAAGAGAATTAGGGAGTGGCGAACTCACAAAGAGATCAAAGTAGAA
>NW_021579835.1:0-348 GCF_001605985.2 Dendrobium catenatum
CTAGAGAGTAAGGAGTGGCTTTGGTTGGTGTTTTATAAGTTGTACGATATGCCCACAATGCTTCCGCCATTTTCGTATGCCACTCCCTTTTATTCTTGGTAGGATCTTCTTCAACAATTTCACCAGCGTCTTGTTGAAGGCTTCTGCCAATCCATTTGCTCTTGGATTGTATATGGATGAATACCGCCAATCGATTTTGTGCCAATCAACTAACTTGTAAATTTTTGTACTTTTAAATGCAGTACCATTGTCTGAGATTATTCGGCGTGGCACACCGAATCTGTAGACGATATTGTGGGTAAAGAAATTAGTCACATGCTCGGATGTGACTTCTCTGAATGGAGCCGC
>NW_021579836.1:0-259 GCF_001605985.2 Dendrobium catenatum
TTCAGATTGTCCCAATTTAAATTTTAGAAGTTTCCAACTTGATTTTGCATCGAGATTCATGCCCGATCAAGATAATTTTTTATGACATATCAGTTGTCCTACTATTTTTGGACGTCAAAACTCCAGAAGTCCAAAAATATGTGTTGTAGCCCGTGGAAAAATTTCAAGTGATTTAAAATTTGAACGTACATCGATCTTGGGCGTAGAGGTCTCGAATAGCTTTAAAAGTGTCAAAATTGAATATGAATTACTAAAAAAT
>NW_021579837.1:0-525 GCF_001605985.2 Dendrobium catenatum
TGCAGGTTTGTCTGATTGTACTGTGAAACTCAAACTCACATAAAATGATAAAAAAAGTATGATATTCTGATGTTATTATTTAGAAAAAGTTAATGTTTTTATATTTTTTGGGATTTAAAGATAATTAAGGCAAATTCATAGACACGTTACAAACATAAACTTCGAATCTAAGATTTTTTGGTTGGTAACCAAAGCTCCTAACTAATAGATTAAAGTTTCATTTGGGACAGCTTTCTCTCACTGCTTTTTAAAGCTGTTTTTTAGCACCAAAGTTTTAGTTTGAGAAATTTTTATTAGAAAATAGTAAAAAAATTGTCCCAAAGGAAACTTAAGACTTCATTTGGGGTAGCTTTCTTACTCAAAACAATTTCTTAGTATAAAAATTATTTTCAAAAATAGTAAAAAAATGTCTCAAACGAAGCATAAGTTGAGCTGGGGGAGATAATCAAAGATTTTTTTCTTTAATGAAGGTTTAAAGCGCACTTTTGTTGTACTATGGATAGGACAATAAAGTGATTGTTTTTG
>NW_021579838.1:0-320 GCF_001605985.2 Dendrobium catenatum
GGGGGGCAAACTTATAAGTAAAAAAGTGTAAAGAATTTTTTTTTCATATAATGTAAAACAATGTGTCGGGGTTTTTTCAGGGGGTGGTTATAAGGATATTTTCATATTCTCTTTACTATTTCTCTTTGTATTTGGTTCATCGTTGTTGTTGGAATTTTGAAAATATTAGTTTTCTTTGGGAATTTTGAAATTGAGGTTTAATTCTAATTCTAGAAGTCGAATCAACTCGCTCAGAAAAGTATATCACCCCGAAAGGAGAAAACAAAATCCCACAACGGTGTACAGGCTTAGAATTATGTAATTCGTCTTGAATATCACGG
>NW_021579839.1:0-720 GCF_001605985.2 Dendrobium catenatum
TGGATCACAATCTCTTCCGTATGATTGATACAAATATAACGATTGATTGTCATTGTTTCTTCCACTTAATCTTTGCTTGCATAAGACCAATGTGCTCGCTAGATAATGAGTGGTGATTGATTACAAGATGTTGTTGCATTCATCACTTGTAGGAAGAATGTTGTTTGCATGTTGATGTTTGCATTTTGTAGCATAAGAGCCCTTCATCATTTATTCCGAAGCTTCATGGGAGTATTATGGCTTGGCAAGCATTGATAGTGATTCCATTACTCTTGATGAATCTTCAACTACCATAGGAATTTCTTTTATTCATTACAACTCACTAAAAATTGCTTGCGAATACATTGCATTCCTCCATTCAATTGAGATGATCATTGTAGGCTAATTATTATTGCTCAAATAAGTTTTATACCAAAGCTTGTAATGGGTGATTGTTTGCTTGCTTGGATGAAATTCAGATGGATCACCCCCCTTTGATTAGCACTTGTATTTATATTACAATGTCAATTTTTTATCCTTTAAGAGCTTAATGTTATGGTTCAAGTTTCAAGTTCTTGTCCACCTTGCAAGCTCAAGTTCATTTGAGTTCGAATCAGTCCACTTTTGGGTCCATGTCTTATTCAAATTTAATGTCCACAAGTTTTGAGTTCAAGATCATGTTCTAAACATTTGATTTTTAAATAAAATGTAAGCTCCAAATCTTATATTTTCAAATTTATT
>NW_021579840.1:0-2079 GCF_001605985.2 Dendrobium catenatum
GAGAAGATCCTGTGAGGGGGGACTCAAGGGAGTGTGCAGGGGGATTCCACACGGTTGCTCCAGGAGGCTTGCAGCTTAATACCGTTGGATTCAAGGCTTGTCTTGAGGGAAGTTCACCAAAGAAGAATATCTCTTTGGTGTGAAAGGACCCGGCGACTCCGCCGCACCGGGGAAGGTGGAGGTAATTTTGTAAGGCTTCTCCGCCTAGCTGTGGGGGATAAAGGAGAGACACTTTGTTTAGTGCAATACTTGGAGGGTGCCTCCAAGGAGTGGACGTAGGTCAAGATTTGATCGAACCACAATAAATCTGGTGTGTTCTTTTCTTTATTACTTTCGTATTTAATTTCCGCATTTGGTTTTCTTTGTGGTGATATTGGTTTTGATTTGTGTTTTAATTGAAAGATGTTTTTTACCAATTCACCTCTCTCTTCTAATTAGCTTTTGGCTAGTTCACAGGGCCTAACATCACTAACGAACTTTCAAGTAGCAGTGAAAAACTTACTAATATTATCTTCAAAAACTTCAATAATAACAGAGAAAATATCATTACTAATAATATGCCAAGTTTTTTGAAAAAACTTTGCCGTGAAACCATCAGGACCACATTAAATCTGTATCCTCATTACCAGTAAAAACATAACTATTATAATGTTCATTCAAAGGTAAATTACTTTCATTCAATGTACCAGAGTGCTCCCTAGTAAGAGGTAAAACTTCTTTACCAAAAAAACCATCACTTTCCACATTAGTAACGTTATTTTCCACATAACTCCAGAGCTTCAGAACCTCAGCTTGAGAAGAATTTTGAGACCCAACTTCAATTTGAATAATTCTATCAACAGGCAGAGCATTCTGTCACAATTCTTATTCTAAGGGATAAAACTCCCTCACAATTGATTTCCCTTTATCAAGACCACCCTCTACAAAGATCTCTTGATCTTTCTCCTGAATAATAATAATAATAGGAGAATTAGAAACCAAATAATTAGAGACACAAGTAATCTTATCATAGTCAGAAATAATAAAAGGAGAAGCAATACTATCCAGCCTTTGCTCAAATAAATCTTGCCCTACAATATGTTCAGGATTAATATTAGATACTTCTTGTGGGATAGAATTAGAAACATTATGAACCACCATATCATTGTCCTCAAGGACCTTAGAAACAAGGTTCTCAATCACATGAGAAAGGTTATGAACCACCATATCCTTTGAAATTGAGCCATTTTCTTTTCTCCACTTGAACCAAATGTTCCTCATTCCCTAAATGATTGTCAATGACATGTAAAGCTTTAGATGAGATTTTCTCCTTACAGAGATTAGGATGTAAATGAAAACATTTATTAATCCAATCGCCATTCATCTTACAATGATAGCAAAAAATAGGTAGGTTTTTAGTCTCCACCCTTTGAAAATAACCGTTCAATTCAGAATCGAGCCATATCTCATGAGGTTGTTTTTTTTGAAACATCTAACTCAACTAAAATCTAAGCCACCAAGGGAAGAGATAAAGAGGCGGTAGCTTGGTCAATTTGTAAAGGTCTACCAAACACCGAGGCCAGACCAAAAAGAATTTATGAATTAAAGAAATGAAGACGTAAGTTTGGGAAGGAGATCCACATAGGTGAAATGGGAGACTCCTCCCACACATCAAAATTTGGTGACCATTTGAGTAACCTCATTTGACAACCATGAATATAATATGATCGACGAGAGAAAATACGACTATAATCCAAATCATTAGAAAGTTTTATAGTAATGTGACGAGGATCCAAAAAAACTGACATTAAATGAACCAGAAAGTTTAAGGCTCAAAAAAACTTGCATATCACATCTAGATTAGGATAATTAAGAACAAATTTACCCACCAAAGTTAACACAAAAACTGCGGCAAGCTATGAAACAAATAAAACCTCAATCAGTGCAGGACATCCCTTAAATGATGAATGCACAAATTAAAACCTAGAGGTCAAAGAAGAAGAACCCATCACAACATCCTTAAAAGAACAGGTCTTACCACTTAGGACCGAAGAAGCAATCGAGATGGATGACGTCGGAGACGTCAACTCCCCCCCCCCC
>NW_021579841.1:0-309 GCF_001605985.2 Dendrobium catenatum
ATCATTTTTAAATTTTATTTTTATATTTTTTTATTAATTTTTATATTTTTTAGACCTTCTCTGATCATCTCCATCAATCATTTGATTTTAAACTTTTTGTCACATCATCCTGGATGATATTTATATCGTCATGAATGATCTGTTCAATTCACTAGTGAAATTCCATCTAAAGGCTGTTTTGACTCTTCTGCTTCTAGTAATCCTGGATGATCCTTTATCGTCCTGGATGATCTGATCGTCTTCTGCTTCATTTTTTTGTGATCGTTCTGGACGATCCTACTCGTCCTAGATGATCTTCATAATTTCTAC
>NW_021579842.1:0-663 GCF_001605985.2 Dendrobium catenatum
ATCCTATCGATAATTTTTCACTAAGCATATATTTACCCTGTGAAGCAATAAATTCTTAAAATACTTATTTGGCTATTTTCAATGAAAGCCGTAAGTCCAACCTTTAGGGGTAATATCTAGGAAGAAACCTAATCCTAGACACCTCAATGAACATCTTAGCCTATAGGACTAAGTTATAAGATCCGCCATTTGGGCTACTTCTAAGTGAAGCACTAAGACCTGCGTGTTAGAAAACTTTTAAGTGAATGACCCTAGACCAAAACTTAAATCCATTAACATGGCATCTTAGTCTATAAAACTAAGTTGTAATACCTACCATTTGGGCTACTTCTAAGTGAAGTAGTAAGACCCGCATGTTAGGAAACTTCTAAGTGAATGACCCTAAACCATAAACTTCAAACTTGGGCATCTTAACCTATAAGACTAAGTTGTAAGACCCATCATTCGGGCTACTTCTAAGTGAAGTAGTAAGACCCGTGTATTAGGAAACTTCTAAGTAAATGACCATATACCAAAAACTCAAAACCACATGAGCAACTTTATTTATAAGAACTAGGTTATAAGATCCACCACCTAGAAACTTTCAATGAAAGCTATAAGTCTAACTTTAGGGTAAATCTTTAGGTTAACATGATTGTGATTAACCCCTCTAGTAGAGATCAT
>NW_021579843.1:0-1270 GCF_001605985.2 Dendrobium catenatum
AAAAGCCCTAATCGCACATCGGAGCTTCTCCCTTTCAGGTCTAAGCGAGAGAGGGTCTTCTCTACATCGCAGTAATCGAAGTTTATTGCCACGCCTCGTTCTTCCCTTGGCTTCACATTGCTTTATGTCGTCTGAGCACATGATTTTACTTCTCCATATATTCTCCATTAGTGAATATGAGCAAGCGACTTTATGTGTGGCACTGGTTTGCTTTTTTGTTCTCATTTCGTTGAACGACGGATGGGTGTTGATTTTAATTTTCACCATTCTATTGAACGTCTGGAGATGTTGTTGCTTTATCGGCTTCTATCACAATTCAAATCGTTTCTTCTATTTCTCCAAACATTACCCACGGGTAAGGAACAAACCAAATGAGAATGAGGACTTATTTCTTCGTTAAATCGTATAGTTGGCAAGAATTTAAAGGCACAGTACCGAAACTTTGATTGCCATTGCAGAATCTGTTATTGTGCGTTCAAAGGTTTTCTTCTGGTGTATTAAAAAGAATATGCATTGGCCGAAACTTGTTGTTGCTTATCAGCTCTTATTATTGTCTCTACGGATGGTTGTTGGTTCTATATTTTAAATTGATTGAATTGTTTAGCTTAATGCTATGTTGTTAGAAATCCAGCCATTACCTAGTTATAAAGAATCCGACGGACAGCGGAAGGATCAAATCCGATGGCGAACTCTCATGGATCACGCATAATGAGTTGAACTAAATATTAGGAAGCATTTTTTATGTTTGTCTTATTTGTGTATTAAATATGTAATTTATTATTTCCGCATTAGGATATCTTGTATAGATCTATAAATAGGGAAGATTGTAAGGAATAAGAACAAGCTTTTCTCTCTCAAATTCTCTGTTTTAACATGGTATCAGAGCCAACGGCCTTAATTGCCGTCGGAGAACGATCCTAGATCGTCGAGGAGAAAAAAAAAAGAAGAAGCTCCGACTTGATTGTTGCCGACCTGTGTACGCCGCGACGAAACAAGACTGAGCCGAAGCATCGATCGGAACTTCCGATCTGAGAGGAAGGTCGAAGTCGTCGAAGGTAGAAAGCTGAACGTCCGAACGTATCCGGAGGAGCGTCCGCGCGTCGTCTTCAGCTCATCCGAAACGACGTCTTCAGCGACCTTCTCCGAGCCGACGGACGAAGGAGGGAACTGAGGACGACAAGCATCCCGAATCGACAGGGAGGAAAGTTGTCGAAGGAGCGCGGTCGAACAAACCGAAGGAGCCCGCTCGATCCTCCCTTCCGATCGCACG
>NW_021579844.1:0-1398 GCF_001605985.2 Dendrobium catenatum
CGAATAGTTGTTAAATGATCAATGTATCGAAAGAGTAAATCATTGGCATTAAATTATCTCCAAGCCATGATGAAAAAGGTAGTGAAAGAAAGTAGAGGAGTGATGTAGATTCGGTCCCTCGCTTTTGGAATAATGGATGTGCGACAGACATGCTGAATTGTCCTAGCATCTTTGACTAAAGAGCTAGTCTCTCCAACATGAAAGGGTGTGTTGGTTTGGCGAAGAAAATGGTTTGCCGTGGACCAGTCAAAATCATGATCTGAAATGATTATGTGCAGCTTATCCCCGGTGGTGGATAACTGTAAAATTTCAGCACAGTCCTGATTTGTGATCTCGATCGGGCGTCGATTCATATAGGAGGTCAGGGCTGTGAAAGTAGAATTTATGCGAAGATTTGCATAAAATTCTAGCAGAAATTCTGAAGAAAAAGGGACAGTGAGGGTAAGAATAAAACAAAGAGAAGTGTGAGCAAAGAGATCCATTACCGGATATGAAAGGTGGGCAGGATTGATTGTTTTGGAAAGGGTAATGCCACATTCTTTATAGCGACGGTAAGCTACCTGATCCTCTGCGTCCCTGAATCGAGGGTCCAGAGTGGCCCTCGAGAAACTTCCAGAAGACTGTCGAACTCATTTCCCACCAGCCATAATAAGGAATTAGCAAGAAAACATAAGAGAAGAAGAGGTGAGAGGTGAAAAACATGGCTGAAATGGCTTGAATTTAAAGAAATGACCATATTGTCCAGGCCGATCGAAGAATCATCCAGGACGATATGGTACAATAATTGTGTACAGGCCGATTGGTCAAAAAGGTGGTCCGATCGGCCGGGTCGATTAGATATCGGCCAAGACGATTAGACACAGGCGATCATCCCGAGGAGTCAAGCTGGACGACCGTTAAAAAAGCAGATCGTCCAGGCCGATTAGGTGTATCATCCAGGACGATGCTCAATAATTGATATTATCGGTAAAAGTTAAAACGTTTTAAATCTTTGCCACGTGTATCGTCCAGGATGAATAGTGAATCGGCCAGGACGATTGTCCAATAATGGATCGTCCGGGACCTATTTTAAGGATTTAAACGTGCTGACACGTGGATCGTCCATGACGATCTAGTGTATCGGCCAGGACGATGACCATAAAATGCATCAGCCATGATGAAATATGTTATCGGCCAAGACTATCAACATGATTGCAACAGAGTTTGAATAGATCGTCTAGGATGATAAATTATCGTACATGACGAAGAGTTTCAGCAAGCACAGAAAAGTTCACCAGATGGAATTTTGAAGAGAATTTGTCCTATCGTCCAGGATGATGTGACAAGAAATTTGAATCGAAGAAAAAGTTGTTAATGATCAAAGCCCTCAAAAATAAATGACTCACAATTCAAAGCTAG
>NW_021579845.1:0-1522 GCF_001605985.2 Dendrobium catenatum
AATTTCAATCACCATAATGACTTTCTAATTTAGCTCAAGCATGAGAGGGAAAGATTTGAGTTCTTTTGAAATTCAAATTTGAATTTCAAATTCTTTCCATATAGGGAATCCAAAATTAGGAAAGTTATCAATCATGAATTCAATTTCAAAATAAATCAAATTGGATTTATTATTCGCTTTCCTAATCTATATCTCCTATTTGGAAACTCCCATAATTCTCTTCCCAATCCCCTCCACCCCCTCATGAAGCTGCCGACCCCATGATGGGCTTCCCCATTAATTGCCCACTTAATCCCTTAGCCCAATTTGAAATTTGAATTTAATTTCAAAACATCTCCCTCCAAATTCACTTAAACTGAAATTAAATTCATATTTTCTAATCCCAAGCTCCTCCTAATCCAAACCCTAGCCGCCTCTCCCTTTCCTCAAGCCTTCCCACCCCTCTTCCCCTACCCAAGCCGCCGGCCTCCCTCTCCATCTCCCTCTTCTCTCTTTCTTCTCCCTACTTGTACTCTCTCCTCTCTCACGTTAATGGTGCATGGACGATCTTGAGATTGACCACGGATTTTTATTTGATGAGCAAGGAAGGACAAATATCCTTGGCTCCCCGTTCTTTGACGTCTTCTTTGGCAAAGACAAAACTGTTGAAGGGTACATCGGCCGCATCTTGTACCAACTGACATTATCGATTGAAGAGCACATTCCACCAGGTCGTTGGATGATCGTTGGTCATCCACAACTTCTTCCACCGTTGGCTACCTATCCACCAACAAAGATCCTTGGCGTCATCTTCCTAGTGGTAATCTCTCTCATCGTGTGCTTCGTCCTCCTCCGCTAAAGTCTAAGAGTGATTGAGTGAGAAGGAACTCTAAGTGACCATATCTTGATGTTACGTTGTGGATTCTTGTTACTTGCTATTAGCATTATTATTTTATTTCGTAGTTATTGAGATTGTCCTGTCATCCTACTTGTAACTTTTGTCATTACTTAATCTCTTATTGAAAATTCTACGAGTTTGAATTGAGTGAAGCATAAGTTCTTAAATAGCAAAGTTCATGTTCAATATTTATTGTTAAAACCTAAGCAACTCTTGCCATATGTTTGTTTCACATCATAAACTGTTCCGTGCTAAAAGATTTTTATTAGAAACAAGCTTCTTAGAATTAATTTATAAGGGCTCGGTGGTGTTTCCAAAATGATTTACAGGCTATATGAGGCCATTAAAGTGATTTTTCTCTTTAAATTTTATCATCTAAAACACTGTTTGCACATTCAGTTTGCAATCCACAGTACTCTGAACTTTCTTGGTTTTAGGTGAAACATACGGCGCATCTATTTGGGAGATCCCAGAATTGTACGGTCAATCAAATGCCCCACAACTAGAGGAACTTGTTTCTCTCAAGGAGCATGCATCGAAGCTCAAATGGTACATTTTATTTAATTTCACATAATGACAAAATTTTCCATGTATGGTACAGCTTATCTATCAGCTTCTTTATGCTTAGTTCATAAAATATTGTGG
>NW_021579846.1:0-282 GCF_001605985.2 Dendrobium catenatum
GGAGCATAAGCACTTATAATATTAACAATCTTAGCATTAACAACAATCTATAAAGCTATAATTTTATATCTAATTCTGTTAATTTTTATAACATTATCCTTCAAACTCTTATCTATAATCACACATACACCACTTCTAGTATGACTCCTACCCGAATACCATAGTTTATATCCTAAACTATTAATCTCCTTAGCTTCTCCAATCCATTTAATTTCTTGAATACACAGAATATTTATCTTCCTATAAATCATAATATCTATTAATTCCATTAATTTTCCTATA
>NW_021579847.1:0-208 GCF_001605985.2 Dendrobium catenatum
AAAAATTCACGTCCATCCACTAGTACTTCCACCCACCTCCACCTCCAGCTAATCAGGATCCTCCTTTTTGAAGTGTATTTGTTTTTTTCTATTTGTCTTAGTGTTGTTTGTGACTCCTCTTTTTGTTGATGTCAAAAGGGGGAGAAGTATGTTGTAGTTAGTATATCCTATTTATATCTTTTAGTCAGTATGTCCTACTTATGTATTT
>NW_021579848.1:0-216 GCF_001605985.2 Dendrobium catenatum
CAGAGTGCCAGTCAGGCAGCACCAGTGGGGAGTACAACACTAGTGGCTGGTACAGATACATTGTCTCAGTTTACTACACTTGTTGCTCAGATGATGAGCGAGACTCAGAGCAGAGCTGTTACTGTCAGATCTGATGACATTGATAGACATTTTCAGTTGTTTTTTAGGTTGAAACCTTCGAGATTTGAGGGCGCTGTTGAGCCCAGAGCAGCCGAG
>NW_021579849.1:0-240 GCF_001605985.2 Dendrobium catenatum
ACGAGAAAGGTGCTTCAAATTAAACTTAGGCTTTGTTTGGAACATTTTATGCTTTTCTATGTTGCTTTTAAAGTTCTTTTCTAAGCTACAATTTAATATATATATATATATTTTCAAAAATTGCTTTTAAATGTCAAAAGTTTTAAAAAATTGTGAAAAAATTATCTTCCAAATGTATATTATTTTTTACTAACTTATTTTCTTACTAATAAAGCTATCAAAAAGCTAATAAATTTAATT
>NW_021579850.1:0-535 GCF_001605985.2 Dendrobium catenatum
CTGGGCAAAGCTCAGGTGCCTGGTTCGAATCCCCTGGACGGCAGTGTAAGCCTTAACCGTCAGCTCGGGTAAATTGGTGTGGGTTGCCCGCTAGGTCGACCGAGGTTTTAACTGGCCTATATATGGACAGTGTTCTTCGTCTAAAAAAAATGAAGGTTGTTCGAAATGAAAAAAAAAAAATCTTCGGTTGGGACAGTTTTTTTATGCTTTCTACATCAGCTTCTAGCACATTTTTTAAGAAGTAGCGAAAAAGCAATAGCTAAAAGCTATTCCAAACAAAGCCTAAATTAGAAGTCAAGATTTTATTATGAATTTTAGCATTTGGAAATTTAATGAAGAGGAAGTAAAGGAGCATTAGTTTTATAAATATATATAAAAAATTGCAACTAATTAAAGCTCTTAGGGCATCTCCAATCGAAAACCTCATTTTTCACTCCAAAATGCAGTAAAACTTCAAAATGCTGTTATTCTTCTCCAATCGAACGCAATTTATTCTTCTTTCATTCGCTTCCTACGAAGGTAACCATCTTTGACA
>NW_021579851.1:0-255 GCF_001605985.2 Dendrobium catenatum
CTTTTTCCCATTCTTGAGTCAATTGTAAATATTTGAATTGACTGATATTTGTAACCATACACACACACTTGAGAGATTTAGAATTTATATTTTTACTCACATCGTCCCGGATGATATTTATATCAACCTGGACGATCGAGTTCAAAATAAAAGTTTTACTCAAGATTTCTTAGTTAAGGTAGCGGTAATTAACTGATCGGCCTAAACAATACTTGTATCGGCCAGGATGATATGCTCAAAACAGAAAGAAATAGC
>NW_021579852.1:0-209 GCF_001605985.2 Dendrobium catenatum
AGAGATATATAAATTTTAATGTCTTAGCTTTGTACGAATATCCAACACACAAGTTGATGAGAGATAGGGGTGTAGAGTTCATAAGAGACATAAGAGTTTATGCATAAAAACCTTGAAATAGGGCGGGGGAGTGGGGGCGACCATGAGGCCTTGCCCAGTTTAAATGAATCCACTAGTGTTTTCAATTAATTACAAATGAGGCCTTTCCT
>NW_021579853.1:0-213 GCF_001605985.2 Dendrobium catenatum
ATCCAAAAGTGCTTGATTTATATTTGTGGGTTTAATTCTTGATATAAAGGCAAATTGTTTCACTTTTTTTAAGTACTTGCGTAGTCTTAACACCACCTAAAATTAATTCTTCAGGGTGATTCTTAGAAAATTTTAATTCTCTGGACAAAGGGTTTTTTTATTCTATATTTTATTCTAAATTTGTCTTTTTAATTCCTTGGGAGATATTTTCAA
>NW_021579854.1:0-262 GCF_001605985.2 Dendrobium catenatum
ACTCAAGAGACTCCGAATCCGAATCAGTATCCGACGATTGAACCAACCAATTACTCTGGTTCCTAATATCCAAACCAGATGAATAACCAACACAGTTAGCCATCACTTGGATATCAACCTCACTAACAGGGACCACAACTAAATCATTGTTATTCGAAATAACTTCCTCTCTACCCATAAGACGTAACCTCCTTCTCAATTTCAACCGGCCTTACTGCAACAGGTGAAAAACCATCTGAACCACCCTCTGCATTCACAACAC
>NW_021579855.1:0-292 GCF_001605985.2 Dendrobium catenatum
GAAGAGGCCTCAAGGTGAAAAACTCCTTATTAGTTGTGGGATTCAATTCACTAGCTTTTAACTTTACTTTTTCCTTTGTATTGGATTAAATCATCCAGTTTCTTTTCATGTGTAATTTCTTTGCCTAAGCAAAGTAGAACTTTACAAATTCTTGTAACCGATTTTGATTTGAAGCATGATGTTATGAACGGTTAAGCTTTTATTTAATTTCTTTTCTTTAATCATGTGTAACTCAATTCATGCATCACATCAGTCACTGATGGAGCGAGTTCAAGATAAATAAATTATATTA
>NW_021579856.1:0-1756 GCF_001605985.2 Dendrobium catenatum
CCCAGAGAGAAGATAATTAAGAAAAAACTAATGTTATGCACATTACATGTATTCATTTAGTATTTTTCAAAATTTTAATATATGCTATGTAAAAATAATAAGAGTAATGATCTGTATATTTGCCATGATACTTATAAAAAAAAGAATTTTGTCTTTTCGCATACTCTTGGTGCAATAAATTAAACAAGTAATCAATTCACAAGCCAGAAAAAAAGAAAATAAAATTATAACTAACAAATAACTCAACTAACTACAACCTTCGTATGCTAAACAACTAAGAGATTATTCAAAATTCTAAGTATATTAGGGGTTTAACTCATATAAGTGTAATAAGCTATCCAAATAGCTCATGTCAAGGGATTTAATAAGCTACATGTCAACAGATCCAATAAACTAAGACATGTCATCTTAATTTAATTTATTTTAAAAGATTGGTTTTGAAAATATTAAGATAATATGTCATAAATTAATTATATTCCTTGAATAATCATGTAGTTTTTTGGTTCTAAAATTGATATGTCACAAACAATTCGTTTTGATCGACACATATCTCGATGTAAATATGAGATTGAGGCTCTAAAAATTAAAATCGGGAACATCTAATCTCCAATTTTAGTAAAATTATAGTCAAATTAAACATCTCAAGGAGGCAAACCCAATAACACCAAAATCAGTCTAATTTTAGCCATAATAAGCCCAAATCAAGGATCCAAAACATATATGGTGGATTTAAAGCATTAATTGGATAACCAAATGATTGTTGAATATGGCATGCTTATAATTGAATCGATCGGCTTGATAAGATGAATCTAACGAGCCTAAGATCACCTAATTTTGTCATCATTTGGGCACTCAAATAATTGATAAACGCTCCATAATCGATGGGATCAATATGAGTCATCCATTGAAACACTCCCAACATGCCTTTGATCTTTTTTATATTTACGAGACATGTCGCTCTAAAAAAATTTATAAATAGGCCCGCATTCTTCACATCAGGAAGGGGAGAAAGAAGGAGAAAATTTGGGGAGCTATCTTACCACCTACAGTTGTCGGAGTTCTTCCTGTCCGCCGTCAGAGTTTCTTCCTAATCGTCGCCAGAGTTCTTACTGGATATCGTCGTAGTTCTTTCTGACCGTCAGTGGAGCTCTCTTGCCATTGACCACTGTTGGAGCTCTTCCTGACCGTCTCTGGAGTTTTTTTGGATCGTCTTTGGAGTTCTTCCTGACCATCGCCGGAGTTCTTCCCGACTATCATTGGAGTTCTTTCCAACCACCGTCGAATTTCTTCCCGACGCCACCAGAGTTTCTTCCCGACCGACATCAAACATCTTTTCAACCCACGCTGGAGTTCTTTCTAACCCTCACCGTAGTTCTTCCTGACCATCATCGGAGCTCTCTTACCATCTACCACCATCGGAGTTCTACATAACGATCACTGGAGTTCTTCCCGACCACCACCGTAGTTATTCCTAGTTGCCGCCAGATTTCTTCTCGACCGCCGTTGGAATTCTTCTTGACCAACACCAAACTTTTGCTCATTCATCGACCATCATTGGACTTTCACCCATTCATTGGATGCCGCCGAATCTCTTCCCAACTACTGGTTATCATGGGACTTTCGTCCGTTCTCCAATTTTTAACAAAACTCTTCCTGGATGCTAGTGACGCAGTATCACCTCCAAAATACCATCACCTGCCAACTACAATCTCTATGAACACCGTTGTAGGACTACGATCCTCCTGACTTCCGTCGC
>NW_021579857.1:0-1314 GCF_001605985.2 Dendrobium catenatum
CAGTAGAAATAAGAGGAGTGATGTTGACTGTATCACCTGCTTTAGGTATAATGGAAGTTCTTAGTACGTGCTGGATGATACGGGCATCACTAACTAAAGTTGATACTTTAGGTAAATGATACTTAACTGTTACTCATCTAATCACACGATTAACTTCAGTCCAATCAAAATTTGTGGTAGTTAAGGTGTGTGCTCTTAATCCTTCTGTCCTTATGTTTAGGAAGATACCAAGGTCAGCCTTGGTGATTTCAATTTTCTTTTTGAAAACAAAAGAACTGATGACGGAATGGTCGGAGTTGAACGACATGTTTGCCAAAAAACAATGAAAGGTTTCTCTGTTGTAGAAGTGTACTAAAGTGAGGATTAAACTAAATTGAGTAGAGGCAAACAAGTGCATTACCTTAAAAGTTAATTGTTTATGTATGAGAACTCTAGATGGGGTAATTTTTGCGGAGACAAACCTAGAATAGGATTCTTCATTGGCTTTAGAAAGGAAATTTTTAGAAGTGTTTCTTGGTGGACACTTAGTCAAAGAATTTTGGCGCTTGCTAGAACTTGCCATTAAAAGATCTTAAGAGAAGAAAAGATTGAAAAATATGTGTGAAAGTGGCTGCTCAATTAAAAATGCCGTCAATTTATGGAAAAAACGACTATTCGTACCATATGAAATTTTCATTCGTCCCGTACGAAAAAATTTTGTATGGACGAACGAATGAGTAAAAAAAGAAACGACGTTTCGTAGACACACAACATACAAAGCATCCTTTCGTACAGGCTTTTGACCAAAATGATCGTACAGATGAATACGTGTTTGTCCGAACAATCAGAAATTCAATTCGTTTTAATGGCAGTTGAAAACCGTCCCCCGCTATGAACCGACATGTGTTCGTCTGGATGAACCAAAGGTTCGTACAGACGAAGTTCATATTAAAAATTGTCTTATCCATAAAACTGCTGCATTCACTCATCCCATCATTTGAAAAATATTTCATTACGGACGATCATGACGATCGTATAGACGAATTACATTAAAACTGCTCTTAAAACGGTTCGAAATCACTTAGTTTGTCATACTACACAAATCGTCCCGTACGAAGCATTTTCATCCCGGATGATGATGACCACAAATTCACAATTTCACACTCAAAATAAAAATGAATAAAAACAAATAAGACAATACTTAAACACAGACCTTTTTAAGAAGAAAATATCTCATAAACAAACTAGAAAATACAATGAACACAAAACAAAACAAAAAATATCAATGTTGCAAAAAAACTTTTTTATCTAAGCATTTAAATTAATCACTCAAAG
>NW_021579858.1:0-462 GCF_001605985.2 Dendrobium catenatum
CCTCCTCTATATTTACATTCAACATATTCTCGCTTACGTTTTCTCGTCCTGGTTGTACATACATTGTAGTGATGGGCACATCAAGACACAATGTGACTTCGGGAAAATCATCTATTGGTGCTGGTATGTTCAAGTCTAGAGTACAAATTAAACATCTGATCCTCAGCGTGTGGGGTTGTATATCGTTTAATCTACTGCTACTACTCCCTGCTTGCAGCTCAGTGGCAACGATGCTCACCGGCTCAACGGTGGGGCCACGAGAAGTTGATGCCCTCCAATGACAATGCATGTGCCCGCCAAGTGCTTGGCATGATGGAAACTGTCGTTTACAAATTGAGCATTCATGTACTTTGGGCTTTTTCTTTGGCAGTGGCAACTGTGATGAGGTACCTACAATTGGAACTATTGTTAATGCCATATTTTTAGAGGAAGACCAGGCTTGATTATTTTGATGGGAAAACC
>NW_021579859.1:0-224 GCF_001605985.2 Dendrobium catenatum
TATATTTCAAAGTTCAATAGAATATAAATAAACATAAAATCAATTTGAATTAAAAGATTGAAAGAATTTGGAAAGAATAGAATTACCACCTGTTGCGCTTTGCGCATCTTTTTCAAATTTGTGGGCACATTTTTGTGCATCTTTTGACATTGGGCTAATTTTGTGCCTCTTTTTCATATTTGCGAATCATTGCACATTTTTTTTTATTTTTGTACTCTTTGTAC
>NW_021579860.1:0-221 GCF_001605985.2 Dendrobium catenatum
GAGTTGTACAAATTTTTTAATTTTTGTACTAAAACTCCGTTTTCAGAAGCAATAAAAAAACCATCCCAAACGAAGCCTTAGGCTCTGTTTGGGACAACTTTCTTACTATTTTTTAAAACAACTTTTTAATACAAAAATTAAAAATTTTAACTTTTAGAAGCAGTAAGAAAGCCGTCTCAAATAAAGCCTTAATTGATAACCTAAGCTCCCAACCAACAGAC
>NW_021579861.1:0-849 GCF_001605985.2 Dendrobium catenatum
CATAGTGAAAGTTTAGCATGTGTAAAGTTATTCTCATTTTTAAGCTATCAAAATTATAATATAACCTTCCTCTATTCGGCCAACTTCTCGAACTAGACTTACAGCAGAAAATAGATCAAAGTCACCTGAGGATTGTCCTCTTTAGTCATACAACTTCCGCTCTAAAATTTCCAATTCTCACATCAAGGTCTGCTCATAAGTGATTAGACTAGTTGCTAATCATACCGACTTCCTGCTCGAAGCATTAACAACCACACTAACTTTTCGAGGCTGATAAATAATATCTAGGTCATAATCTTTGGTCAATTTTAACTGCCTTCTCTGTCTCAAATTACTCTTTATTTATAAAAATATATTTGAAAATTTGGTGGTCAATGTAGATCTTACATGTTACTTCATACAAGATCTTCCATGTAAATACATCACCACCAGTTCGATATTGCGAGTTGGATAATTCTTCTTATGCAGCTTCAACTACTAGAAACACAATTAACTACATTTCCCATTCTGCTGCAACACACATCCTAAGCCTTCTAATAATGCATAACTATATATTTGGAATCCTTCAACAATAGATGGGATAGTCAACATTGGAGTTGCCACCAAACATTACATCAACTTTTGAAAAGTATCTTCACACTCCAGCTTCCAGTCAAATGACATAACTTTATGGGTTAATCTTATCAAATAAATCATAATCTGTAAAAAACTTTGTAGACAGTATTAATTTTTTCGTAATAATAGAAAATTTTAGTTTTATATAATATGTTTTTAAAATATGACTTTATATATTTGTGGGCTCCGAAAATTCGGCCTCGGCCTCCCCTGCGTAGGAGAGTTTTAACGGAA
>NW_021579862.1:0-963 GCF_001605985.2 Dendrobium catenatum
AGCTAAGGCGGCGGTGGTGGAGGGAGGGTCCTCTTATGAGACACTCGAGAGGCTTCTAGAGGAGCTTAGGAAGGTTCCGAAGGCTGTGGCGACGATGGAGGTAGTTGAAGGAGAAGGACAGGCGATCTCATGTAATTTTAAATTTAAATCTTAGAGCATTTGTTTTGGATGCTGCAGCATTTAAAATAAATTATGTTTGTTGCATCCTGGAAAATTTGCGGCGGTAAAGAAATATATAGTTTAACATCATAGTTTTGTACAAAGATCCAGCACACAAGCAGAAAAGAGAGAGAGTGTGTTCATAAGAGACACTAGAGTTTTTATGTTGAAACCCCTAAAAAGAGGAAAAACTACGGGGCCTGGCACAGTTTGAATGAATCCACTAGTGCTTGCAATTGATTACAAAATGATGCCCTTCCTTAGGAGGAAGGCCTTGACTCGAAGTAGCAAATATACATCATATAGACTGTATTGTATAGTCGGAGTTGGAAGAATCAGTGTTGATATATTTGTGTCGGCAGCAAGATCATAGTCGGCGAGCAAAGTAGATCGGAAGAATCATATTCGGCGGATGACGGGGGTCGGAAGAATCATAGCCGGCGAGCGACATAGGTTAGAAGGACCGTTGTATGGCGATGAAGGTCGAGAGGATCGTAATCGGTGGGCTACGAAGGTTGAGAGGACCGTAGTCGGCGGGGAATGTAGTTGACGAGCGACGGAAGTTGGAAAGACCGTTGTATTACAATAGAGGTCAGAAGAATCGTAGTCGGCAGGAAACTGGGGTCAGGATGACCGCTGTCGGATGATAGTTATTGGGAGGATTGGCGGATGTCCATCGGTGGTCGGAAAGAACTCCAGATGCAGTCAGGAAGAATTCCAGTGATGATCGGCGAACGAGCAGAAGTCCGGCGATGGTTGACGGACTAGCGGAAGTCCGACGGCGATCATCAAACTGGTAGATGT
>NW_021579863.1:0-435 GCF_001605985.2 Dendrobium catenatum
TAATTGTATTCATATTATACAAACTAAATCATACTATACGACTTATATCATATTGTATGAATGAAATCTTACTGCAATGCTCTTTTCTAATTGTAATAAAATTACTTTTATTCTAGCTTAAAGGTTATATAAGAAATTGCTGACATGATTAAAACTAAAAGGATAAAATATCATGAATACACAAATCCTTTCTTATTTTCTTTACATGTTAATTCCTTATGTGAACTTGAAAATCTAAATTGAATTTTGATTGAGATGGTTGACATAAAAACATTTTAATTTTACTATATTTTTATATCATGAATATATTCTACAGTTTGATAAATGAGATTTTTTATTTTTCATAAATCAGACTATTTATTCCTATTAGAAATACTAGGTTTACTTCATTGATTATTCCTCCCTATATAAAAGAGTGAGTTACTCTTCTCTTCT
>NW_021579864.1:0-298 GCF_001605985.2 Dendrobium catenatum
AATTTTAATTATGTGTTTCATACCATTTAAGTCTTCATTTTGGACACATTTCTTATTGATTTATAAGGAAAAAATTATCAAATTACTTTGACAGGTGATTTCAACATTCATAAAATCATAAATAGACGCACCGAAAATATAGGTTCACATGTTGACAAAATCTTCAGCACTGTTGAGCATAGTAAAATGCTATATATATATAATTAATAGCTAAAAAATATAGTTATTGATTTCAGCCTATTAAAATGCCAAATGTCTAAATTGCAATGGTACATCGTAGGGTTGTGCAAAAACATTC
>NW_021579865.1:0-201 GCF_001605985.2 Dendrobium catenatum
ATATTGTTCTGTTGAATATGATCACGTAGAAATTTTTGATCGATTTCTATGTGTTTGGTTCTGGAGTGAAAGACGGGGTTATTTGCTAGTGCAATTGCGGACATGTTGTCGCAATAGAGATTTGTGGGATAGTGTTGTTGAATGCCGAAATCTGCCAATAGTCGCCGAGTCCATACAATATCTGACGTTAGAGCAGCCAGC
>NW_021579866.1:0-261 GCF_001605985.2 Dendrobium catenatum
GCCTTGGAGGAGATGATGAAGAAGTTGTTGGAGGGGAAAGTATGGGCGGTGCCAGCGGAGGAAAGAGGAGAAGGTAGTGGGAGCAGGGGTAAGGAGAAGGTGAATCCAGAAGAGGAAGAGGAGGTAGAACTGCTTGACAGCAACAGGAGGATGCCACCTCGGGAGTCCATTAGGCGAGAAGAACATGACAGAAGGAGAGACTTCCGGGAAGGAAGAGAAGATGTTTGGCGACGTCGGAGGCCCGACCCATTGGACCGGCCG
>NW_021579867.1:0-297 GCF_001605985.2 Dendrobium catenatum
ACACACACACACACAAAAACACACACACACACATACACACAAATAATAAAAATTATTCCATAATGTGGCAACTCCAGAACACAAATACTAAAACTACTATTTATATTTTTCCAAATAACTGAATGAGCAACACGACACTTGCATGATGGAACTACGACACTACAACATCGATACATAAGTTCACCATTCATCACTTTAGTACGCTAGTTTAATCATCTCCCATTATGATCTTGGGTGATTTGGCACTGTGGTACTCAATCGAGTACTACAATGCTTCTTGGATAGCACCTCATCACT
>NW_021579868.1:0-320 GCF_001605985.2 Dendrobium catenatum
AACATTAGATCTAAGTTGAATAAAACTCCTTATGAACCCCTTAAGGGTAGGACACCGAATCTTTCACACTTACATGTATTTGGGTTCAAGTGCATCATCTTGAATAATGGCAAACATCCCTTAGGAAAATTCAATCCCAAGTCTGATGAGGGTGTCTTCTTAAGTTAATCATCTGTAGGTAAGGCATATAGAATCTTTAATAAGAGAATCCTAGAAGTAGAAGAGTCCACCCATGTAGTATTTGATAAATCGGATAAGCCCTCTGAATATAAAATTAAATATAATGAAATAGAGGTAATTCAAGGAGTAGAGACTATGAC
>NW_021579869.1:0-289 GCF_001605985.2 Dendrobium catenatum
GAAGAACAAGACTGAATACTTGAAGATTGAGAATATCTCACTCAAAACTACTTTCGTCATCATTAGGTTTAGAATCCAGGTTATTGTTAGTAGTGCCCGACCACTTTACTTTCTATAAAATTCTGGTTTGTAATAAGCAAGACAACTTTGCATATGGACATTTATTGATTAATTAATACTTGATGTGATGAATTGATTGTCTTTAAGATTGTATGCTTTTTTTAGTTTTTTGGCGATTGTGTGCCGCTTTTATTTTTTGCCTGGACTCGTGAGGCTCGTGAGGGTGTGA
>NW_021579870.1:0-237 GCF_001605985.2 Dendrobium catenatum
GGTTATCTTCACACCCAAATAAGTCATCTCCTTCACCGTTTTAAGCCCCATAATTCGAGCAATGTTTCTCCTTTTCTTCTTCTTCATTGCTTTACCAAATAGAATAACAGATTTATTGTAGTTAATATGTTGGCCCATCCACTCGTAAAAATCCACCATTATTCTTCTCACCTCTTTAACCATCTTAATACTAGCATTAAAGAAAATAATAATATCATCTGCATAAAGCAAATGAGA
>NW_021579871.1:0-618 GCF_001605985.2 Dendrobium catenatum
GTTTTGTTTGATTTTCTTTAATAAAAATTCAAAAATCCATAAATGTGGAAATCGTCCGGGACAAAATTTTTTCGTACGGGACGATGTGTGTAAAATTCAGTTTGCAAGAACTCTAACCGTCTTAAGGGAAGTTTTTAATGTAGTTCATCTGTACGATCTGAATGATCGTCCAGGATGAAATTTTTTTTCTCTCAAACGTCGGGATGATTGAATGCAACAGTTGAATGGATAAGGAAGTTTTAATTGTGAACTTCGTCCGTATGAACTTTTGGTTCATCCAGACGAACAGAAGTCAATTCATAGCGGGGGACGGTTTTCAACTGACATTAAACCGAATTAACTTTTGATCATCTGTACGAAATTTTTTTGTCTGTACAATCGGTCAAGTCAAAAAGTCTGTACGAAAGGACGTATCGTAAATTGTGTTGATTACGAAAAGCCGTTATATTTTGGATGAATTTAATAGTCTGTACGAAATTATTTCGTCCAGACGAACGATAATTTTTGTCCAGGACGAAAATTTTTTCGTCCAGGATGAACTTATCGTTTTCTTTAAATAAGAAGGCTTTCTAACTCAACACTCACATCTCCAAACATCTCTTTCAATCCCTTTCGACT
>NW_021579872.1:0-223 GCF_001605985.2 Dendrobium catenatum
AAGAGGATTTATCATGAATGTTACCAAACAATTTTCAAGATTTAAGCCTCTCAGGATTTCCGAAATCCGGATTTAGAGGATTTATGAAATCCAGATTTAGAGGATTTACGAAATCCTACTTAAATCAAATCCATAATGCTACCAAACAGCCCCATAAAATGAAAAGAGATGGTGAGAAATAGATGAATTGTTGGAGATTTGACAACAGGGCTAAAGATTTCAT
>NW_021579873.1:0-249 GCF_001605985.2 Dendrobium catenatum
ATCAACTCGTTTTAAAAATCGGGTCGGGTTCAAGTTGACCCAGCAACCCGAAAGTGACTCGAAATTGACACGAAAACTCCTATTTGACACGGAAACTCAAGATTGACCCGTTTTTGTCCCGATTTGACCTGAAAATTGAAGATTGACCCGATTTTTACCCGAAAATTAGCAATTTTAGGTCAACTTCAGGTCATTCGTGTCGGGTCGGGTTGACCCGTACCCAAATCGGGTCGGGTTGACCCGTACCCA
>NW_021579874.1:0-310 GCF_001605985.2 Dendrobium catenatum
GAAAACAGTGGAGAGAAATAATTTTTTTAACAGGTGTCGAAGACCCCGGCCGTCGTACCTTAGGTCCGACCAGGATGATTTTAAAATTTGAAGACCCCGGGCTGTCGCATCTTAGATCCGGTCGGGATGGTTCCAAATTAAAGACCTCACGCAGTCGATCTTAGATCCTGGTGAGATGGTTTGAAATCAAAGACCCTACGCCGTCGACTTAGGTCCGGGTAGGAAGAATTTCGGCAAATGCCGCCCCGATTTCTCCCTCGGTGGGGAGGAGACGCCGGGAGGCTGCCAAAATTTTCAGTGAACAACAGAA
>NW_021579875.1:0-288 GCF_001605985.2 Dendrobium catenatum
TGGAGAGCCCATTAATGGTGGCCGGCGGCATGAAGAGGGGGGAGGGGATGGTGGTATTTATGAGTTTCCAAAACAAGCTTGGCCAATTAGGATGGAAAATAATGAGTCCTCTCCAAATTGAATTTAGATTGGATTCAAAATTTGAAAACTTTCCTTTTTAGACTTTTGCAAATATGGAAAGTTTGAACCTCAAATTTGAATTTTAAATTTTGAATTCAAAATTGCTAGATTCTCCCTTTATTGCAAAACCGAAGTTAAGGAGTCATTATGACAATTTGAATGTCATAA
>NW_021579876.1:0-1470 GCF_001605985.2 Dendrobium catenatum
GAAGGCCATGTAGGCGGACAATCTCTTGAAAGAATAGGTGGGCTATAAACATAGCATTGGCAGTCTTCTTGCACGATATAAAGTGAGCCATCTTTGAGAATCGATCAACGACCACCATGATCGAATCGTTTCCTCTCTTGGTCCGCGGTAGACCCAACACGAAGTCTAGGCTTAAATCCTCCCAAATGGAATCCGGGACGGGCAGAGGCATGTATAGACCAGTATTTTGGGCGCCGCCTTTGTAACTTTGGCAAATGGGACAACTATCTACGAAACGGATAACATCTCGACGAAGCCGAGACCAGAAGAAGCGCACCTGTAGTTGACGGAGAGTGTTGTCCCGCCCAGCGTGGGCTGCGAGAGCTCCCCCATGAGCCTCTCGGACTAACTGTTGCCTCCATGAGGAAACGGGAATGCACAATTGATTCTTCTTGAAGAGGTACCCATGTTGTATCGAATAGTCATCAACACCTTGCTCGGTTTGACACTGCTTCCATATTTCCCCAAAGTCTGGATCTTCGTCATAGAGGTCTTTTAAGCATTCCAAGCCGGTAATTTGGGTTTGTAATTGAACTAGCAAGCAGCGTTTCCGACTCAATGCATCAGCCACCTTGTTGCTAACGCCGGGTTTGTGCCTTATTGAAAAGGAAAACCGTTGTAAGAACATTAGCCATCGAGCATGCATCCGATTGACATTCTTTTGACTGTTGATATAAGAGAGGGCTTTGTTGTCGCTGCAGAGGACGAAGTCCTGGTGAAGCAAGTATTGTTCCCACTGTTTCAAGGCGCGAATGATGGCGTATAACTCCTGTTCGTATGCTGCCCACTTCTGTCGAGTTGGAGATAACTTCTCGCTAAAAAAAGCCACAGGTCTCTCAGTCTGTGATAGGACAGCGCCTACGCCAATGGCTGAGGCGTCTGTATCTACCGTGAATAGCTTGTCAAAGTCCGGAAGTGCCAATACAGGTGCGGAGCTGATACAAACTTTGATGCGTTCAAATGCCTGTTGTTGCTCGTTAGTCCATCGGAAGACTTTAGATTTGAGCCCGTCCGTGATAGGTGCCATTATAAGACTGAAGTTCTTGATAAACTTTCGATAAAAATTTGCCAAACCGTGGAAGCTTCGGACATCAGAGAAGGTTTGCGGAATTGGCCAATCTACTATGGCTGAAATTTTCTGCTTATCCATCTAAATGCCACTGGCTGAGATAATGAACCCAAGGAAATAGACTTGGGACACCCCCAATTCGCATTTGGGAAGATTAAGGAACAACTTCTGCTGCTTGAGCACATCAAAAAGTGCTGTGAGATGCTCCAAATGGGAGTGCCACGATGTGCTAAAGACGAGTATGTCGTCAAAGTAAACAATGCAGAATTTGCCCAAAAATGGCTTCAAAATTTCATTCATCATCCTCATGAAAGTGGACGGAGCGTTACATAGGCCGAAGGGCATGACCTTCCACTCATATA
>NW_021579877.1:0-331 GCF_001605985.2 Dendrobium catenatum
AAGAACGAGTTAAAAGAACATTGCAGAACTTCGACACCAGCGTCCCTCACGACGGGGCTCGCGATGGCTGAACCTCGCCAAAGTTTGCGCCCCTCGTCATAAGTGTTAGAGTCGTCCTCCTTCGACTCCGCCTGGGAGAGTGGGGAAAGTGCTTCATTGGAATCATCTTGAAAGGCAACACATAGCTCCTTCGACTGTCCGATATCCTCCACCGATTTCTTGAGCCCCTATATCTAAAGATCCACATCGAGGGTCATCTTGACATCAGACGTCTTTTGTTTTTGCATAAACAAGCTAATCAACCAAGATGAAGGGTCCTAGTTAATCTCCT
>NW_021579878.1:0-437 GCF_001605985.2 Dendrobium catenatum
AGGAGTGAAAGTAATCTCAAATTATAGTAGTATCATAAACCAACGAGCTAAACATCCTGACAACGTAGGCCGGGTCATAAGATATTGCAAAGGATTAACTCTTGAAATCAAACTGATTGAGTGGGAGATCATGTAATACCTCAGTTTCTGAGCTGCAAAAACCAAAGCAAGACAATGCTTCTCAATTGACGGGTATCAGATTTTAGTAGGAAGAAGTATTCAACTGTGGTAATAGAGAGCATTCTCTTTCCCTTCGTCGACTTGAGCCAACAGAGCACCTAAAGACTCATCTAAGGCTGTGGTGTAGAGAATTAACGGCTTTCCCGGAATTGGTGCTGCCAAAGCTGGCGGGTTGGAAAGGTACTGCTTAATATCATCGAAAGCATTTTGACACTTCTCGTCCCATACGAACTTATCATCTTTCTTCGCAAGGACAG
>NW_021579879.1:0-416 GCF_001605985.2 Dendrobium catenatum
TGATCTAGATCATCAAAGATGATTAGAATAAAATTTTAATATTAAATCATTGCCTAAATTATTATTGGTGGCTATTTTGCAATATCATAAAGAATCATCTTGGATGATTGAAATCATCTGGTACAATTAGTTAAATGAGTTGATCGTCCTGGATGATCTAAATCGTCTAGTATGATTAGTTTAAAAATTGAATTTCTAGTTTTGACTAGATCTCACTCCGTTGAGTGTGAATATGCATGGACACCAAGATAGCAAATACTTTTACTGACTTGACTCAAGAAATCAAAATTATAACAATAAATATTATAGTCTCTTTACATCATAACCTTATTCTACCCAATCTTGAGCTCTGATTCTTCATTGGATCGTGTATGGTGTTCCTGAAATATTAGTATACACACAAGCAAGTATATAAT
>NW_021579880.1:0-238 GCF_001605985.2 Dendrobium catenatum
TCGAGCATCGTGTTATTCGCATAAATAAAAAAAGAGATGGTCTTCAGTGAGGCTTCTTCTCTCGCATATGAAATCCCAACTCCCGTCATCTTCTACCCCTGTTCTAATCGCCATCTCAACCTCCTCCAAGTTTCATATGTCCACCTTTTCTTCTCGGATCAAGCCCCAACCGAAGACTTCTGCTCTTCTCCAACCCATAGCCGACCTCTTCAAGTGGCAATCCACGAGCATCCCAAGC
>NW_021579881.1:0-223 GCF_001605985.2 Dendrobium catenatum
GAACACTTAATGACAATTGTTTTGTGCAGCTGGGAAGGGCTTTGTTTACTCATCTCAAAGTCTATGAAGGTCCAGATCACCCCCATGAGGCACAGCAGCCGATTCCACTTCCAATTAGGGACAAGAGGATGCAAGTGGAGAGGTAAATAATTTAAATTTAACTTCTGTTCTTCATTTCCCTTAAAATGTAATATTTTTCTTTCAGAGTTTGCTATATATGTGG
>NW_021579882.1:0-236 GCF_001605985.2 Dendrobium catenatum
AACACACCTGAGGGTTACACTATCACTAGACCTCCACCGTTTGACAATATTCCTTTTGATTATTGGAAAACACGCATTTCTACTTTCTTACAGTCACTTGATTATCGCATGTGGATGCTAGTCCAGGATGGCTACACAAAACCAACTAGATTAGTTGATGGAGTTATGGTTGAAATACCTTTTGCAGGTTGGACTA
The DNA here is from genome assembly GCF_001605985.2 of Dendrobium catenatum. Taxonomy (NCBI): domain Eukaryota; kingdom Viridiplantae; phylum Streptophyta; class Magnoliopsida; order Asparagales; family Orchidaceae; genus Dendrobium; species Dendrobium catenatum. The sequence goes on from NW_021579882.1 coordinate 197, forward strand.
TACAAGAACGTGACTTAGCATAATTAAATGCCAAATGTCT
>NW_021579883.1:0-235 GCF_001605985.2 Dendrobium catenatum
CTTGGCAGCCGGCTGCTCTTTCCTCTGGGGCTTTCGGCCCTTTCTCGGGGGCACAACGTTCCACGGCCCATATAATTTTTCATCATCAGTGAGTTCAGCCGCTTTGGGATGAGGCTCCCCAGCAGCACAAAGTGGGACGGAGGCCGACGAAGACTGCCCCACCTCACACGATGATCCTTTGCCAGAGAGATTGCCCACACTTGGCGGGTTGGGGCTGAGGCACGGAGTAACCACC
>NW_021579884.1:0-346 GCF_001605985.2 Dendrobium catenatum
TGTATAAATGTTTTTCATTCTGATTCTGTGTATAAATATTTATTTCTGAAGACTATTTTGTTAAACGCATAACGCACGCACAACGTACGTCGTATACACAAACTACGAACGCACAAAAGACGCACAACGTACGCCGTATACACAAACTACGAACGCACAAAAGACGCACAACGTACGCATCATACACTCAAATATTACGCAGTAAATTTTATTTATAAAATTCTATTAAATATTTTATGAGCCTTTAGACAGGTATGGTTGTGAGGATAAGAGGGTTGGCTGATTTTTTATGAGCCTTTATTACTTACTATTGTTCAACATTCATATTTCTACTATATAATGCGAG
>NW_021579885.1:0-527 GCF_001605985.2 Dendrobium catenatum
CATTCATTTTGTTGTGTACCGCAGCTCGGTACTACTGACGTGGCTGCACTTGATTCACCTCCGGACGTAACACTGTGTTCGGCTTCCGCACAAAATAACTTCTCCATTATTTAACCATCATCACTCAACTGTCATCACTCGCTAATGTTACTTGATTATCGTAATCTATTCTTCTACACATGATCACCATCATTTTGTTATCATCTTCCTTACTATCGTCACACTGTTAGTAATATTGCTCGATAAACACCATCTAATTGTTATATCTCCAATATTTTCTATCACATTTACAAAAATGAAAGTTTGTGTAATATAGCTTATAATATCGTCTTCTCAAATTAATTGGAATGAGAGAACTCTGGTAACATATATACACAATAAATCATTTCGGTCATTTGAGTCAGGCCTCATAGTTTTCTCCCTTTTTTTAGAGTTTTCATATAAAAATTTTAGTGTTTATTATAAATTTTCATTATATACTTGTGTATTGATTTGTTGACCTGTATGCTATATCCAAAGGAAAACAA
>NW_021579886.1:0-248 GCF_001605985.2 Dendrobium catenatum
AGAAACATATAACAAAGAAAACTTAGTGACATCTCACCCCAGGATTAGCGAATATTCTTAAATTAAAATTCAATCAATTAGAAAACTTTAGCCAATAATTGATTTAGGACATATCAAAACCATACTTTCTAATACACACACTTAGAATTGTTTGTTAGGACAACTGACTTTAGCTTTAGGTTAGGCCGATGTTTATTTCCTTACTGCACTGTGACGGGCTTTTCCTCGAGTTTCATTGCATGCTGATT
>NW_021579887.1:0-268 GCF_001605985.2 Dendrobium catenatum
TAACAACTTTCAAAAGAGTTATTGCTGGAAAAAACTTGAGGGAAGGAGATTCTTGAATTTCCTATCCGGCTACAAGATTAACCTTCACAGAAAAGAGAGGGAGGGTGAATAGGAGGAGAGTAGGAGAGAGAGCTCACAGTTTTTATTGATTCATTATATTGAGATTACCCCTTACGTCAACCTATGAACTATTAATAGACATTGACACTAGTTTGATATCTTGCAGAACAACACTAACATAAAACTGATCCAAATACTAACAATCTCC
>NW_021579888.1:0-423 GCF_001605985.2 Dendrobium catenatum
CTGCAAGTATTCAATTCTGTACGCAGTGGATCGTCCCATACGATCGTGGATCGTCCTGAACGATTTTACTTAAATGCTTTGAAATGACCATATTTGTAAACAAGCTGATCGTCCCGTACGAACTAAGTTCGTCCGGTACAAACGGTTATTACTAGGTCGGTTCTAGAAACTGCTGAAAAAAGTTCTAAGTTGGTTAATCGTTTGGACGAAAATTTATTCGTCTGGACGAAATTTTTACAGGGGACCGATCGTCCCGGACGATTATTAATTTCGTCTGGATGAAAATTTTCCAGAGGACCAATCGCCGTGGACGATAATTTAATTTCGTCTGGACGAAAATTTTCCAGAGACCAGATCATCCCGGACGATTATTAATTTCGTTTGGATGAAAATTTTCCAGAGGACCAATCGCCATTAACGATA
>NW_021579889.1:0-1364 GCF_001605985.2 Dendrobium catenatum
CACTTATAAAGTGTCATGTCATAGCTTAAATAGAAGAGCTCAAAAAGAGCTCATTAATGCAAATTGTCGACTTTATCGTCCAGGAGGATATTCCTATCATCCTGGCCGATCAGTACAATTTGAACTCATCAGCCCGGGATGATTTGAGACGATCAGAAGAAAATTGGTTAAATCGTCCTGGCCAATCTAATGATCATCCAGGATGATTAGTTTAAAACCGATTTCAATCATCCTGATCATCGCCCGAAATAGATTCTGGCCGATGTTAATCGTCCAGGCCATCGTCCTGGCTGATCCTACGATCATCCCAAACGATGTGATTGTATCAATCAGCCATTAATGCTTTTCAAAGATACAAAATCAATTTAGTTATAATTGAGTTAGATCATCCCGGATGATGTGTATATCGTCCAGGCCGATTACCTAAAATAAGAAATACCTAATCTGATCATGGCGGCTGATTCTTTCTAAATTAAGCATATCGTCCTGGCCGATACAAGTATCATCCAGGCCGATCTTAATGATGGCTGCCTTAATGAGGATACCCTAATTGGGGTTTCTGCTTTTGAACAGATCGTCCAGGCCGATATAAATATCGTCCCGGATGATGTTACCAAAAATAGAAATCTCTAGGGAACAGTCAGAAAATCTTCTAAGATACAAAGCATCAGGAGCCACTCTAAATATAATATACTCAAGAAGGGAAAAAGGTACAAACTGACTCAGACCTAGTCTACCCAATATTGAGCTGATTCCAGAATGCAGTCTGATCTTGTGGACCTGAAATGTTAGAAGATAAGGCAATCGTAGAGAAGTAAGAGTGTTTGCTATCATCAAAATATAAATCATGAAAACAGATCCGTAACACGAATCATCCCTAATGATTAGTTCAACTTAGTACATATCGTCCAGAGTAATACCTTGAATAGAGTTAGGCCAATTTTTGATCATCTAGAAAGAACTAAGGTTTGTGAACTAATCATCCTGGACGATCCTGTAATCGTCCAAACAAATATGATTGAGTAATCAAACCTTAATTATTTTCCTTAATTACCAAATTAATTTAGGCATAATTTCACGGTATCATCTAGGACGATGTCATGGATAATATCCAAAAATGAAAATGCCTAAATAGATCTGGCGAATAATTCTTTCTAGTTTGAGCCTATCTTCCCGGTCGATGCTAATATTATCCAGGATAATACATTTAATTACGACCGCTTTAATCTAGATGCCCTAATTAGGGTTTCTATTTTTAACTGATTGGCTAGGATAATTTTTGGGTCGTCCCAAATGATGTAATCAAAATAGAAAACACTAATCAAATAGACATAAATTTTTCCCCCAAGTGTGTGTGTGCAAGG
>NW_021579890.1:0-278 GCF_001605985.2 Dendrobium catenatum
AATAATAACATTTCATTCAACTTTTTTAAAACAATACAATACCCCCCATATATATAGGTATGAAAGGGGAAGACCAAAAGACTCCTAATAAATTCCCATAGGAATTCTAAAAGATAAACATTTAAAACACAATTGCTTTTCACGGAAAAACAGCTCAAAGCCAAGGAACCGAAGAGGCAACCGCGGGAGCCAAGGAGGCCGCACGGTTCCAAGGAGTCACGGTCACGGAAAGGAGCCCAGGCACGGAAATCCAGCAGCTGGCCGGAGATCCAAGAGGC
>NW_021579891.1:0-284 GCF_001605985.2 Dendrobium catenatum
AGAATATACGTGTTATCTGGCATATAGTAGCAGCAATGGGCATACGAATTTTAAAAGTTTGGATTTGTGGAATTGAAGAGTTGGGTTTTTGGATTTTGGGTTGGAAGATTTGATATTTAAATAGAAATTGCGCCATCTCACACTTAAAGCGGATGGTGGGGGAATGGATGATAGACCCGATCAAGATCCCATGGTTTCGTCATCCCTGGCCATCATGGTCCCTAATCTACTTAGTCAGGGGAGGTACTCGACCCAACCTGACAGAAGGACCCTTGTCGGCAGCC
>NW_021579892.1:0-242 GCF_001605985.2 Dendrobium catenatum
ATAATTTGTAAATTAAATATTTAATATTTTTCATATATTTTTCTCTCTCTTGTCAGTTTTGATGAACCGATTTAATTTCTATTTTCATTCTCAACCACCCTAATGGTCGCTGGTCATTGTCTGCCTCTTCTTATCATTGGTGCCCACATTACAGAGGGGGAAAATATATTGGCCATTGAAAAAAAAATTTTTTTTTTTGGGACATTTAGGCCATTAAAGGCAAACTCACACACACAATGCAT
>NW_021579893.1:0-1638 GCF_001605985.2 Dendrobium catenatum
AAGAACAACCTTTACTAAAGCAAAAAAGACATGAACTTGGTTAAAGAGGGGAAATTTTGTTATTTGGCTTGACTAAGAGTGTTCTAAGTTCAATTTTATTGGATATGTGATCAACCATAAGGTCTAGGGATAAAGGTAGCCTAATGAACCCAAGCTAGGTCCTATAAGTGCAGTTTCAGAATTTCTGGTACTTGGAGTAAACATTGGTTGAACAAGGGACAAAGATGAGTCAAATTGATCCTAGAGCAGTCTTGAATCAATTTGTCAAAGCCCAGGGTTCTATAAGTTTCTTCTACTTTAGGGTGGGGAGGCCTAGGTAATAGGAATAACCTAGAGAGAAGAAAATATTGATCTCATTCAAAATTGAGGTCATGATCCTATTTAAAAGATGATGTAATCTAAGAAAATAATAGCAATGTTCAAGAGAAAGATTTTCAGCCCACCCCCAAACATATTTCTAAGATAGAGAAAGCTCCTACTATGAATAATGATTGAAGAATGAACATATGATAAAGACAATTTATGTTTAAAATAAGTTCATAGGAACACATATAAGAATCATGATTTTGAAAGTGACCTATCAACATTAGATCGATCATACAAGAGAATTAGCCTAGTTATTAAACCCGGTGTAGGTATGTCATTTTTTTGAGACATTTGAGCTACTTAGACAAACTCACTCACATTATATATATAGCATTTAGCCCAAGACCTCTTGGTTGGTAGCGAAACCTCCCAAACAACCAGATCATGATAAGCTGTGTTAGGTATGCCCTAAGCTAGAGAGATTTCAAGGATTTGATTTAAATATGCAATCATTGAAAGTGACCGAATTATTAGGGATAGATGAATTGCCCTTATTAATGTATTTGTTTTTACAAATCGAATAATGTTGGAGTCCCTCAAAAACAACAAAGGCATAGTATTACTCCTTTATGAACAATGTCGGGTAGAACACTCTATCAGAGTTAGCATCCCACTGGCATATGTTGGAGGCAACGCACACCAGAGGAAAACATGGGAAATGAGGAAGAACTAGCGCAATCCTGGCAAAGAAACCCAGCACAGAACCAAGATGGGAAGGAAGAATACAAATCTTACCAGAGCTCAGGTCTTGCTGACTAATTTTTCTCTAAAATTTCTTAATGATATTTAACCATTCTGAAAATAAAAAAAAGGTAGGACATCAATTTTAAAACCACTTTGAGAAATGCAATTTAGTATTGTTTTTCTTGAAAGATCGCAGTGATAAAGGAGATGAGCATTTTCGGAGAACATGCTGTTAATAAATTCAAAATATTTAATCATATTATTTGAATGGATGTGTCTTTTCATTTGTGTGGATGTGGTTTATCTTCTTAATTAAATTTAGTTAATTGAAAGTGAAACGGTGTATGTGAAGTGATGTCTAATTTAGATAAAAGAGTTGTAATGTGTGCATGAGATAATTAATAGAAGAAAAAGTTTGTGTGTTTCTTCTTCTCTCATTTTTTCTCTTCTTCTTCTTCTTCAAATTTTTTTCTGTTTATTTCACAATTTGGTATCAGAGCGTCATGGAAAATTCTGGAAGTTTTTCAATGGGACAAATACCTCTACCACGGCTCACGAAGACAAATTATGATAATTGGAGTATTCAGA
>NW_021579894.1:0-652 GCF_001605985.2 Dendrobium catenatum
AGATTAGTTAGTGCACTATGACCCGCCTACAAAAATCAACAAATAGTGCACGACAGTCTAACTGTACAAAGCAGCAAACAACTGATCCATAAACTGCTATTCCACGCCACCGAATCTGCAACATTCGTACAAGCAGACATAAGGCGTCCACAACTACTACGCCACGCCACCGGATCTGCAACCTCCGTACAAGCAGACAGAAGGCGTCTACAAATACTTTTAAAATACCCCCACACGTGCACTATAATTTGTATACACATAGGTACACTAAAGGGGAAAATACAATCTCCACCTGCATGGGCCCCGACGAGCGTGTTATTGGTACACACGTGACGTCTAGGGATGCTGCGCGGGTTATCAAATTTTAAACCCGATCCTCCTTAGCAGGTAAAAAAGAGTCGACAGGGTTTAATTATAAAATGCCCCCAAATACCCGTATGGGCCCCGACGAGCGTGTTATTAGTACACACGTGACGTCTAGGGATGCTGCGCGGATCAACAAGTGAATTCAAGTTTGAACCCGATCCTTCTCTATGGATCAATAGAAGTTGACAGGGTTCGAATAATCAAACAAGTATACGGTGATGGCGACCGATATATTTGTTTTAATACATTTATATTAGGCCTTCAAGGCCTATAACAATGAGAATTC
>NW_021579895.1:0-225 GCF_001605985.2 Dendrobium catenatum
TGTGGATAGGAGCCATGATCTTCTTGTTAGAAGCAGGAAGAAGAAGCAACAGGACGATGGAGTATAAATTTTCTTCTTTGTGTTTGTGTGAGTATCTTACTGTGAGAGCTCTCTATTTATTCAGTGGAGAGTAGGTTTGGATATGGAAAATACAAGGAAAGTAAGGAGGAATAAGCCTTTGAAAAAAAAATATATATATATATATGAAATTATTAAATAATATGA
>NW_021579896.1:0-400 GCF_001605985.2 Dendrobium catenatum
ATAATACTTGGAGTGGGAGGTTCTGGTTAGTGGACGTAGGTCAGGTTGATTTAACCACTATAAATTTTGGTGTGTTCATTCTGATTATTTTTTGTACTTTATTTTTTGCAATTATATGTGTGGTTGAAAAATCTGATTTATTTTTGTATTGTGAAATTTTCTTATTTTCATATTCGTTGTATCGATTATTGTGTGTGGATTTGAAAAGTTTTTAAGGAATTTCTTTTTCCCTAAAGAAGTTTTTAAATACCCAATTCACCCCCACAACCTTCATGGACTTTCAGAAAGAGGAACCCATGATTGATGTTTCCCCCTTCATTTCTTTTATCTTATTTCCTACCATATGTAATTGCAAATATATCAAAAGAATTGAAAGAAGAAATTTTTGCTTACTCACTTT
>NW_021579897.1:0-420 GCF_001605985.2 Dendrobium catenatum
ATACTTTGTAAAATTTGAAGTTTGCTGTAATTAAATTAAAAGGGAGTGATTGTAATTGAGTGAATAAAACATACACACACATAAGGAGATCATAAAAAAAAATTTATACTGATCGTACTTGACGATATCCATTCGTACGGGACGATCAGACAGTTATCTCCTATTGAGCACATGGAACGAATAGGAACTTGCTTAAAAAATTTTCTAAGTCCTATTCGTCCAGGACAAAAATAAATCGTCCAGGACGATCGGGTCTCTGGAAAATTTTCGTCCAGACGAATTAAATTATCGTCAATGAAGATTGTTCCTCTGGAAAATTTTCTTCCAAACGAAATTAATAATCGTCCAGGATAATCGGGTCTCTGGAAAATTTTTGTCCAGACAAAATTAAATTATCGTCAATGGCGATTGCTCCTCTGG
>NW_021579898.1:0-209 GCF_001605985.2 Dendrobium catenatum
CTCAATCTTTACATTACTAGTTTTTTTAATTAAAAATTTCATCAATTTTTTTATCATTTTAAAAACTCCAACTTCTAGTTTATAGGAGATTTATGTAATTAAAACTAACAAATTACATTAGAGGAGAATTATAATATTTAAATTTAAATCAAATAGCTTAAAATATATTTATTATAAAATTTTATATATTTGAATATACTTTTAATAAT
>NW_021579899.1:0-320 GCF_001605985.2 Dendrobium catenatum
ATGTGTTAAGCATGCTGCTAGCGTTCATCCTGAGCCAAGATCAAACTCTCCATGAGATTCATAGTTGCATTACTTATTGCTTCCTTGCTTGTAGACAAAGCTGATTCAGAGTTGTTGTTCAATCCAAAGCCGAAGGCTTGTATCCATGCGCTTCATATTAGCCTGGAGTTCGCTCCCAGCAATAGAGCCGTCCCTACCCTATCACGTCAATCCCACAAGCCTCTTATCCATTCTCGTACGATCGCAGCAGAGGAGCAAGTCCAAATAGAAAAACTCCCATTCTGTTTAGGGATAATCAGGCTCGAACTCATGACTTCCAC
>NW_021579900.1:0-622 GCF_001605985.2 Dendrobium catenatum
TAATTTTCTATGTCTTCATGTTGCATCTCTACACATCCCTCAACTACATGATCCCAAATAAAGTGATGCCTAATGTTACTAAGTTTGGTATGAGAGTGTTGAATTATATTTTTAGTGAAATAGATCATACTTATATTATCATACATGATAGGGATGGTTTTTATAGGCAATCCAGAATCAAGAAGCTATTGCTTTAGCCATAGTACTTGGAAAAAACATCCCAAAGCTACATACTCAACCTCTATAGTGGAAAGAGCAATGAAATTTTTCTCTCTATTACACAAGGAAATAAAGGGTTGTCTTATTAATAGACATGTTCCTGAGGTGCTCTTCCAATCTACTCTACATCTAGAAAAAATTTAATTTAAGTATTCAACTAAGTCAAAGGTCAAACTATTCCTAGGATACTAGATGCCTAAGTTATGAGTACCTATGAGGTATCTTTAAATTCTCTTAATGGAAGTCATATGGGATTCCATAAGGTCATTCTAAAATCTAGCTCATAAAAAAAGTAAAATATAATATCAATCCTACTAACAATCAGGTAAAGTAAGGAACATATAATCCCACTAAATTTCTTTTGATCAAGTAATTTAACATCATGATTCTTATCTAATTGAAC
>NW_021579901.1:0-2229 GCF_001605985.2 Dendrobium catenatum
GGGAGTTACATCTTGTTTAATTGCTAATTTGTGAACTGCCACATCAAGGGATAAGCCTGGCATCTCAGCAAATGTCCAGGTAAAGCAATCCCTGAATTCACAAAGTTCTTTTATTTCTTATATTTGTTCTCCCGGTAGAAGAGAACTATGAAGGTTGAACGAGGGTCTTCCTCAATCCCCAAATTAATTTCCTTTATCTCATCCATAGTAGCCGCCTGTCCACCATCTTCAAGCTCTTCAGGCGCAGGTTCGACTTCTGCTGGTTGATCCTCATAATTGTCAGCTTCATAAACTTCTTCATCACTATCATCATCACATTCCATTTCACTGCATGTAATGGCACGACACGTCTCTCTTTGAGAATGCCTTCTCACAACAAATCCGAGACCTCTTCTGGCGAAAATATCCCTTCTTTGCAATGTATGAGGATTTCTTCGATACCAAAGCTTCAGGCAAAAGTGAAGTTGTTGCTTAGGGGTGCGAATTCTGACTTGTTTTCGCAACATCCTCTGTATGTTTCTAGAATTAAATCTGAGCATTCTCGTAGGTACTAATGTAATATCAAAAGCTGCTCCAGGATCGTCCGGGCCGATCTGGATCGTCCCGGGACGATCAGTTCACAAGTTTGCTCTAGAATTTGTCCAGATTGCTCCAGATGATTTCCTATAGGTATCGGCCGGGCCGATATGGTCATCGTCCCAGGCCGATCAGTTCAGCGCAAGTCAGAGAGCAAATCGTCCTAGAAATTAATTATCGTCCTGAGAAATCGTCCTAGGCCGGTTTGGATTTGGTCAGATCGTCCCAGGACGATTGTGCGATCGGCCGGGCCGATCAGTGTATTTTAAAGCTGAAATAAGTCGTTTTGAAGAGAGAGAAAATCAAAATAAAATATTTGATTTTTCTGAGAAGAGAGAAAGTCGAGAGAAAATTTAGAAAAGTTGATTTTCGGGCGACGCGGGGCTGTTTTCGTCCGACGAGATTGTTCAAGATATTGTTGTACGCAAGGTAAGGCACAATCCGCATTTCTCAATTTTCAGAACCGTCGTGTTTGGCGGTATTATCTGTCCGGAATTGATTTTGTTAGTGTTTTTCGTCCGTATTTCCCGTCTGGTTCAGTTTTTACAGCGTAATTTTCTGTATGTTGTTGACGTGCCGAGTGTGCACATTTTGGTTATTTTCTGGAGATTTTTGTCCGGGTAGTTTTGATTTGACGGCGTTTTCCGTCGACTGTATTTTTCTGTGTAGTCTAAAATTGTCTGAGCAGTAGAATTAAAGTCTTGCAATGTTGCTATAAAAAGGGAGTTATAAGGGGTCTGGATCCTAAGAGGTTTAGTTAGTATCTGGGTAATCTAAAATGAGCTCAATCTGAAATCTGATATCTGTTCTATTCCGGATCCGATGAATTATGTTGTTCTGGTGCCATGAGCATATTTAGCTATTAACTACTCAGAGAATTTCTGGTGCCGTGAGCACATTTAGCTATTAATTACTCAGAGAATTTCTGGTGCCGTGAGCACAAAGGGAGGCATAAGGGTTCTGTTGGTGTCAGGGAATTTAGCGATTAATTACAATACTATCTGATATCTGATTTGAGATGACTTCTGTTTCCGTATAGTTCTGTCTGATCTGTTCCGTTTCTGATTTGATTTGGTATCTGTTCCGTTTAGATCTGTTCTGATTTGATATATGTCCGTTATCTGATATCTGATTTGATATGACTTCTGTTTCCGTACAGTTCTGTCTGATCTGTTCCGTTTCGATCTGTTCCGATTTGATCTGTTTCGTTCTGATCTGTATGATTTTGATATATGTCTGATTCTGTTCTGGTTTCTGTATGGATTTCTGTCTGATGTGTTTGGTTTTGGGATTCTAGAAGTTTTAATTGGAGGTTTGTCGCTTTGCTGAGCTGTTGAGCTCACCCTTGTTTTCTGTGTGGTTTTCAGGTTCTGGGAAAGCGAAGGAGGTCTTGGACTAGAGTTCAGAGTCTGATCTGTAGGTATTATTTTGTACTTTTGATTTTTGGTACAGTCATGGCTTTTCTTCTTTGTTCTTTCTGTCAGCCATGTACTGTATTTGTAGATGATCATTTTGAAGAAAAGAAAAATATTGATGTTTTGTTCCGCTGCATTTGATGTTTCATAGTAGCTCTGTGTGTCTGTGTTTGAGTTGAAATGTTTGGAAGAATCAGTTCTGAAGCAAATTCCAAAGCCAGATCCTGGTCTGTCTGTT
>NW_021579902.1:0-239 GCF_001605985.2 Dendrobium catenatum
TAGGGTGATATAGAATTTTCCAGCACATTGACATGTAAGAGAGAGAAAAACATGATTCATAAGAGACATCAAAATTTTTACGTGAAAATCCTCGAAATGGGGAAAAAATCAATGGATCTTGTCCTGGTTGAATAAATTCCTTAGTATTTATTGTTATTTACAAAGGATGTCCTTCCTCAAAGGCATGGGCGGATCCCCATACAAGTGAGGGGGGGCAAATGCCCACCCTCAAAATTTTT
>NW_021579903.1:0-268 GCF_001605985.2 Dendrobium catenatum
AAATTAAATTTAAATTTCTTTTGGAAAAAAGTAGAGGCCAAATAGAGAAAATATCAAATTTAATAAATGTGTTTACCTCATTTTATCAAAGTCCCTTGTCATTTATTTCAATCAGTGCAGCTGGCCTCTATTCGTCCTTAAGGAAAAAAAAAAGAAAGAAAATGAGGTCTTCAAAGTGCCAGCTCTAGGCTTCGTTGTGGAGATACAATCTCCCCACTTCAAAACTTGAGAGCTCCACCTTCACCTCTTGCTCTCTTGAAAGCTCCTT
>NW_021579904.1:0-262 GCF_001605985.2 Dendrobium catenatum
CAATCCCTTCGACCACTATCTAATGACTATGGTCCTTCCAACCTCTATGACCTACTGACAAGGGTCCTTCGACCATCATATTTTAACTATGATCCTTTCAACCACTAAAGCCTATTATTTAGGGTCCATCTGACCATGGTCAGTTGACTATAATCCTTATAACCTCCATTTCCCATAGCTTATGGTCTCTCTAATCACATTTGCATGACTACAATCCTTCCAACATCCATCACCCTCTGACGATGGTCCCTCTGACCACCAT
>NW_021579905.1:0-314 GCF_001605985.2 Dendrobium catenatum
TCGGACCTTCACTCTTCGCCAAGTTTCTACCCGACACTGGACTTCTACCGGTTATCGGACTTCGTTGGACGTCTATGCGAAGATGCATTTCTTTCCATTCCTGGACTTCTACCTAACGCTGTCCTACTGATCTTCGTTGTCAGACTACAGTCATTCCGACCTCCGTCGCCAGCCGACTACGGTCCTCCTGACTTACGTTGCCAGCCGACTACGGTCCTCCTGACTTACATCGTCCGCCGACATCAGCCATTATTGCATCAGATGCGGATTGGGGGGTAACTTTGACCCCAATTCTGGTCAAAAAGATCCTCCGA
>NW_021579906.1:0-203 GCF_001605985.2 Dendrobium catenatum
CAGCGAGAAGTTCTTCCTCGCGTCCGAGAGATGCCCCGACCAAACCCTCGTCAACTTTTGCCAAAAATAGCCCCGAACGCCACCGGTAAGAGAAGGTATTATCTCATGACGGGGCGTCGATACAGCTCTCGAATGTGACAGAGGGAAAGCAATCAGTAGTTTTCTGACGCAAGAGAGGGAATCGTTTGACAGATTGGCCAAAA
>NW_021579907.1:0-344 GCF_001605985.2 Dendrobium catenatum
GTCAACAATTTTCCAAATCCTGACTTAATATTACATTGCTAAAGATTTGAAAGTGTGACTATGTCCATGTCATAAGGAAATTACTTGAAGGAATGCTTTTCTATTTTGTTGATAAAACAGATTTAGATATGGGTGAAATGGTGGAATTTGGAAAGATAGCTGTAATGTGAATAAAAGATTGGATTTTCCATGGAATGTTGTAAGGAAATGTAATTTAATATCATTACAGAGCTTAGATGTTCTTTTCTCAAAGAAAAAACAAAGCTTTTATTTCATTGTTTGTGATGTCTTCATTCACATATATTTTAGGACTGATGCTGTCCTTGCTCTTGGAAGATAGAAAT
>NW_021579908.1:0-5270 GCF_001605985.2 Dendrobium catenatum
CATTCAATTGAACTCAAAGGACCGCAGGGGACTTGAATAAGACTATAACATCAAACAAAGACTTTGATTTGGACTAGATCCGGATCCGTACAGAAGACTTGAACTTGTGCTTTGGACTTGGACATTAATGGCTTGAGCAACTCGAACTCAAGCAAGTACTTAAGTTGGACCACAAGAGACATAGAAGTGATATTGCACGTTGAGCTTTTGCACTTGATTTGAACTGGATTTAGAAGGGTTCAGATTTCAGTCCGGTTTGAACATCGTCGGTCCCTCACATTCGACACCAATCAAACTACGACACCTCTTTCGGATGTATTCAGTGTAGCACACAACGAATGCGAATGCCCGCTAATGTCCACAATCATCCGATTGAAGACAAATACACGCGTCCTTTACATCTAGAAGGTAGTTGATTAGTGGACTAAGTGAAAATGTCTACGAATGTGAAATGACCACAATAAGGTGTAAACCTCCTTACAAAAACGCCTGTTGATTGAGAAGGCGACGTTGGAGATCAATCGTCAAAGAGTCTCCCCTTGCAAGCAAGTGCAATCATCAAACCACCTGAGATTGGTGAAAGGTGGACATAATACCGATGTCAATGGGTCTCCTACAAATACCTTCAGGAGGTCGTAGTGAGTACAACGGTCCCCTGCAAATGACTACAAACAACTTGTGGATAACAACAGTGTGTACATCGTAAGCATAACGAACCACTGTGGGCACAAGTGTAGATATCACCTACAGCAACGGTGATCAAGATCTACAAGTATTTCGAGTACAACGGCAACCCGATGTACGAAAAATTCTACTACACTAAAGATCTCGAAAGGAGACCTTTTCAAAGCAAAGCAGCAATCAGTGGACTTCAAAGTCCAAAAGAAAACACTTCCCCTGTGAATGAGAAAGGGGGAGGGGGTCAACATCAAGACCAAATCACCACCGGATCTGCAACATCTATGAAAGCAGACAGAAGACGTCCACAACCTACAATGCATCGCCACCGGATCTGCAACATCTATGAAAGCAGACATAAGGCGTCCACAACCTACAATGCATCGTCACCTGATCTGCAACATCTATGAAAGCAGACAGAAGGCGTCCACAACCTACAATGCATCGTCACAGGATCTGCAACACTGATACAAGCAGACAGAAGGCATCTACAACGTTCATATTCGGCCTTTAAGGCCTTCAACAAAGAAAATTCATGAACAAAGGCATGAAGCCCACAGAACCCAATCCTTCTATATCGTCAGATCCAAATAGACGCTGTAAAACGACAAAACTATCAAAGATAAGATAAACTAACGTGGTATGTATGGGACTGAATGTATCTCTCGTATCTCTTCATATATCAAGCATATCGGAAACCTGAAATCAAAAAAAATATACATTAACAAAGCACAAGCTCATCAAGAATCCTTGAATCAATAGCTTGATCACCGGACATGATTCAGCAACAAATGGAAATGACCTCAAGTACACCCATAGAGCCGTAGTTGAAGCAGATCTCAACATGTAAGGTTCCCAAAATCTCTCTCTCAAATACATTTCTCACCAAATCTCACTCCATCTCTCTCTCTTCAAACCACACCACTCCCTATCATACAGTCTTAAAAACACTCCACAAAACCCATAACACTCCACCAAAAATCCCAAAAATCCAAAATATTTAAAAATGAAATAAAATCCATCATTCCATATCCCAATCAACACACACCCACAAACCGCTTATAGCAGTGAGTAAGATGTAAATATGCAATTTTCATTTAAATATCAAATTTTTTAAATGCCTAATTCAAATCCAACATTTCCAAACCCAAACCAGCAATGCTGTACTATTATGCCAGATAACACGTATCTATTACGATATCTGATCCTTTGACTAGCTAATCGAAAAAGTTACTCTCTCAATGATCGGGAGGGTAATTAAACTATAGCGCGCTTGCGCTTATAGGAAGACCAGAAACTCATAGACTAAAGTCCTCGCAAAGATGCTAAGGGCGAAATCTACTGCCCCAGTGTTTCATATACTCAACCCATTCTGCCTTTCAAAATTTAACCTCGGAAACCTAGTTTCGTTAAAAACTCCCTCGCACGAATAAGAAAAGCGACGATGCAGACAGGACCACTAGAGGTGATAGCCGAATTTTCGGAGCCCACATTATTATATTAATGGAAATGTAATATCGTCCGACTTTTCGTACCCGCCTCATTAGATCGAGCATCCGTGCCAGGTCGTGACAAAAGTAGTATCAGAGCAAGGTTAAAATATGAATCATACCATAAGAGTCATTAGGATGATTATTAATGATTTTAATGTTAAATGATTATGTTATGATCAACAGGAACCAAAATGAGTATGAAGAAGAGGAAGAAGTGGAAAGAACAACACCTAATGTTCCTATTAATCTTGATGCATTGGCTCAAATGATGACAGTTGTGACTCAGCTGATTCAAGATTCAAGATTCAAGAAATCAATCATCAGGGAGTAGTAGTGGTGGTGGATTGGTTATGGATAAGTATCTGAAATTATTTCAGGATATGAGACCACCATTATTCAAGGGAGTAGAGGGACCAATAGAGGCTGAAAATTAGTTGCTGAGTATTGAAAAGATATTATAATGAATGCACTGTCCAGAAGAGAGGAAAGTTTTTTTGGAATCCTTTGCACTAGAAGGAGAAGCTGAAAGGTGGTGGAGAGGGCTGTATCAAGACAAATTTCAAGGAATACTTGACATGCAAATTGAGTGAAATAATTTTACTCAGGTGTTCAGGGATTGGTTCGTACCTCCATCTGTGAGGAGGCAAATGCAGGATAAGTTTATGAGATTGGTACAATGAGATAGATCAGTTATGCAATATGAAACTGAATTTACTACATTAGTCAGATATGCTCTTCAATTAGTACATACTATGGAAGATAAATGCCACCAATTTTTAGCTAGATTGAAGGATGCAATTAGACAGCCTCTTGTTCCATTAGGGATTGAAGATTATTCAGTATTAGTGGAAAGTGGTAGAATGATAGAAGCAGACCTACAAAATAATCAAAGGAGACATGATTTTTAGAAGAGGAAAAGTGGTGAAGTTATGGGAGCCCCTCAGGATTCGCATAGCAAGTCTATTTCACAAGGTGGAAAATTTAATTGGAAAAAGACCAAGTCCAGCAGCAGTGATAGTTCAAGTGTGAACAATTGCAGCAAGTGTGGAAGATAACATAAAGGAGAATGTTTATCTGGTACAAATACTTCCTTCTGGTGTCATCAACCAAGTCATATAGCTAAGAACTATCCTACTCTGGGGCAATAACCAACAGGAGAGTCGAAAATAAATACTGGATCTCAGAGGAATGTTGGAAGACCAAGAATAGTAGAATCAGCTGCTTCTACTCCATGATCAAGTCAAAGCCGACAGAATACTCTGCCTAGAGTATATGCATTAACTCAAAACGATGCTAAGGATTCACCTGAAGTGATTCCATGTGATAAAAATGAGAAGTGAATGAATATATATTATGAAAACATTATTAAAGGAATGATGTATGTTTATGTTTCTTTATGTATATAACTTTTATAGGTATGATCATGATGCAAGGAAAGCATGTACGAATTCTTTTTGACACAGGAGTTTCACACTCTTTTATTTCAGAAGAATTTGGTAAAACAGTTGGGCTGAATGTTTATGAGATAAGTGTAATTTTGGAAATTCTAATGCCAAATGGATCGATTATGAATGTAAAAGGTGTATGTAAAGTGACTTTCAAAATAAAGAAAAACAGTTTGAAGCCACAATGACTGTTTTACCATTGCAAGAGTTTGATATGATATTGGGAATGGATTGGTTATCAAGGAACTTTGTGATTATTGCTGCAACAAGAAAATTATAAAGTTTAACTTTCCTGGAGAAAGAGAGTTGAAATGTTATGGTGAGAGAGGAATTTCTTCATTGATAATTACTTATTTGAAAGCATACAAATTTGTATCCAATGGATGTTAGTATTTTCTTGCTTAAGTAAATGATATAAATAAGGAAGTTAAAGAGTTGAAAGATATACCTGTAATCAGAGAGTATCCAGAGGTGTTTTTGGATGATTTGTCAAGATTACCACCAGAAAGAGAGATAGACTTCACTATCGAATTGATACTGGGTTCAGAACCAGTGGCAAGGGTACCTTACAAGATGGCAGTCAAAGAGTTACAAGAGTTGAAAAGTCAGTTACAGGAATTGCTGGATAAGGGGTTTATCAGGCCAAGTTCCTCACCATGGGGAGCTTCAGTACTGTTTGTAAAGAAGAAAGATGGAAGCTTCAGAATGTGCATATATTACAGAGAACTGAATAAGCTTACTGTTAAGAATAAATATTCATTGCCAAGGATTGATGATCTTTTTGATCAATTGGAAGGAGCTACAGTTTTCTCTAAGATAGATTTGAGATCTGAATACTATCAGCTACGGATTAAGGAGGAAGATATAGCAAAGACAGCTTTCAGAATCAGATATGACCATTATGATTTTGTGG
Source organism: Dendrobium catenatum (assembly GCF_001605985.2). Taxonomy (NCBI): domain Eukaryota; kingdom Viridiplantae; phylum Streptophyta; class Magnoliopsida; order Asparagales; family Orchidaceae; genus Dendrobium; species Dendrobium catenatum. The sequence continues at coordinate 4,530 of NW_021579908.1, forward strand.
TAATACCATTTGGGGTGACAAATGCACCAGCTGTGTTTATGGATTTGATGAACATAAATTTTAAGCCATTTCTGGACATATTTGTGATTTTGTTTATTGATGACATTCTGATTTATTCAAGAGATGAAGAAAGCCATTCCATTCATCTGCAAGCAGTGTTGCAAATATTAAAGGAGAACAAGTTGTATGCCAAATTTTCAAAGTGTGAATTTTGACTGAGCAATGTAAATTTTCTAGGGCATGTGATTAGTGGTGAAGGAATTTCTGTGGATAAGAATAAAATTAAAGCCATTGCTGAATGGCCAAGGCTAACAACAGTTTCTAGAGTAAGAAGTTTTTTGGGTCTTATGGGTTATTACGGGAGGTTCGTAGAGGGATTCTCTCAAATTGCAATACCATTATCATGATTAACTTAGAATGCAATAAAGTTTGAATGGAGTGATCAGTGTGAAGGATCTTTTCAAAAATTAAAGAATTATTTAATGACTGCCCCAATTTTAACAATTCCATCAGGCTCAGAAGGGTTCCAAATTTTTTGTGATGCTTTCTTAAGGGACTTGAATGTGTATTGATGCAGCATGATAAAGTAGTGGCCTATGGTTCAAGGCAACTGAAAATTCATGAAAGGAACTATCCCACTCATGATTTAGAATTGGTAGCTGTGGTTTTGGAAATGGAAAATGAAATAAATGAAAAAGGTTGTACCTTTGGGTACTTTGAGACGGTGCTCCTGTACAAATC
>NW_021579909.1:0-214 GCF_001605985.2 Dendrobium catenatum
TAGATTTGAGTCATTCTATCAAGAGATAGGAATAGAGAACAATTTCTCAGCTCCTAGAACACCCCAACAGAATTGCAAAACAGAAAGGAAAAATAGAACCTTGGTAGAAGCTGCTAGGGCAATGTTAGCGGAGTATACCCTTCCTAGATACATTGGGCAGAAGCAGTCAACACAGCCGGTTATGTTTTGAACAGAGTAAACATTAGATCGAAGC
>NW_021579910.1:0-575 GCF_001605985.2 Dendrobium catenatum
GGATTTTTGGAAAATCAAGAGGGAATGGATCAGGATTGAACATTTATTAACAGAATCGAGGGAAGAGGGGTAGGGGGCACCTTGTGATTCCAGAACCATCCGGAAGTGTCCCAACTTAATCTAAGTGTTGGGCTTTATGTTTTAGGATTGAAATGAAGCTTTAATTAGAGTTGAGCATTTATTAGAAATCTGGGATTATATTCCCAAAATTTAGGGTCTTATAATCAAAAATCTACCCCATATCCTAAGTCTAATTTGGACACTGGACCACAGTTGTCCGATCCTAACTAATGTAGTGCAATGCCTGGACTTACCCGGGACTAGATTGGGGAGTCAGCTAACTACCTAATTGATTTAAAAGAGATGAGTCTGGTCTTTTATAAAAGAGTGGTAGGGATGTTGTATTTAAAGTTTTGGAGAGTTGGGGCCGATATCTAGAGATTTTCCTAATTGGCCCCTTTGACTTATGTTGGATGCAAAATGCTAAGGACTATGAAATAAAAAATTTGACTCTTTTAATTTGTATCTAATGCAATGCATGCTGGTCGACAACTTCCAAATCAAATATGCTTGAA
>NW_021579911.1:0-1587 GCF_001605985.2 Dendrobium catenatum
GTCAAGAGTTAGGCTAACCCAAAGTGCCCAAAAGCATTTGGGATTGAGCCAACTATCAACCTAAGCCTAATTAAACCTGACCAACACCTCCTATAGGTGGCCCTAGGTCCAATACACCCCCTCCAGCCAGCCCATGCCTTGGGCTAGCTTGGGTCAAGAGTTAGGCAAACCCAAAGTAGCCAAAAACACTTGGACTTGAGCCATCTTCCAGCTCAAATCAAATTGGACCCAATTGCCACTTGCATTGGGTGCACTAGACCCAGACCCGCTTCCCACCTTAAGCCCAGGGTCTGGCCTGACCTGGGTTGAGCCTAAATCGACCCGAACCGAGCAGGTTTAGATCAAACCGAGCCACCTTTTAACCCAGATCAAATTGGACCCAATTGCCACCTGTATTGGGTGCACCGGACCCAGACCTACCTCCCATACCAAACCCAGGGTCTGACCTGACTTGGATCGAGCTCAATTTGACTTGAACCGAGCAGGTTTGGGTCCAACCCGACCTCCAGTTCGATCCAGGCCTCCCCAGGCCAAATTGACTTCACCCTTGGCTCCAGCATTTCCCCATCGGTCTCCCCCGGTCAACCCGACCCAGACCATGGCCGGCGACAGTCAGAGCCAATAGAATTTGAGTTCCGGTGGTCCCCCCAGATAATTCCTGGCTCAAGGCTGCTGCCCACCGGTTTGTTCTCCATGATCCCCCCTGGACGTCGCCATCGTCCACCTGGCAGCGATCCGAGCCTTCCCCAGTTCATTCCCGGCCGTCCAAGCTTCTGAAGGGTGGCCAAATACCCCTGAGCTCGCCAGACCTCAGGAGGCATTGGCATTCGCTCTGATTTGATTCCCAGTGCTCCTTCGAACTCCCAGAAGCTTCCTTCGAGCGCAGAGACCGATCCCTCCTTCCGTTCGAGCAAATGCCCATGAAAGCTCTCGGCATCCCGCTCGAAGTCGGACCTCTGGCCGTCCTTCGATCCCGACGCCTGAAGGAGAACTGTTCTCCCCCATCCCCTGAAGCTTCCTGATAGAGAAGCTCATTCGTTGAGGCCTTCTCTGCGATAATCTCTCCATCCCGAGCTCCCTAGCTAGGTAGTTTGGTCAAGTGTGAAGGAAACCTTCACCCCAACAGATTTCCACCGTTGGATTGAAGGTTCCCACCATCCTGATTCTCCCTGTGAAATTTCATCAGAGTTCGCCGGCGAGATCGCCGGGATTAAGCCAGAGAAGCCCTGCGGTCTCGGATACGAGCGGGAGGTTGAAGATGAAATCCCAGCCGTTGATCTTGATCAACGGCTCGGATTAATTCCAGCGGTATCGGACCGCTGTTAATCTCATCCGTTCGATCCGCCATCCAACGGCTGTAGTTAACCCGGTCGTTAACCATTAGCGCCAATCATTTCCTGACGAATCGACGCGTGACGCGTGGTAATGGCTGCTGACTGTGTAATTGCTAGATTAATAAATCCAGAAATTCAAGGGATCTTCAAAAATTCATAACTCCCTGCACACTTGTCCAAATTAGGTGTTTTTAGGCTCATTGGAAAGGTTTTAGAGAGCACTACAAAAGCCCTATAGTTCCAGACCCTGGTT
>NW_021579912.1:0-310 GCF_001605985.2 Dendrobium catenatum
TTTTCTTATTAAGAGGTTATAAAAAATAAGGTGATTTGGCCTAAGTATTTTGTTTTGGTCATGAATCTTCTTAGTAGAAATTTACAGAGAATGTTTGATGGAGAAATATAGAGAGAATAAGGAGGATCTACATATGATATTTATTGATTTAGATAAAGCATGTGATAAAGTTTCAAGAGAAGTGCTATGGAGAGTTCTTGAAAAGAAATAAGTTAATAACAATTATATTCCAATCATTAAAGATATGTATGCAAGAGCCCAAACACAAGGTGGTTTGATAAAGTTCCAAGAGAAGTGCTATGGAGAGTTC
>NW_021579913.1:0-263 GCF_001605985.2 Dendrobium catenatum
TTACCGTCAATTAAGTAAGGCTTCCCCACCATTGAAGTTATACGGCATATGTTCACTTCATCCCAGCGGAATAGAGGTAAATTAGGCAGTCTGATCCAAATCGAAGCAGAAATTCCTTCCAGAGAATTTGGATCAAATCTTTGATTCCATTTCTTAATACCGATTATGTTACCATTAACAAACCATGGGCCATTATTAAGAATAGCTTCCAAGTGTTCATTTACAATAAAAGAGCATAACACCCAACCTTTACCTAGAATGGT
>NW_021579914.1:0-207 GCF_001605985.2 Dendrobium catenatum
AGGAAACTCTTCAGTAGAGCCATATCCACAAACACCTTCTTTGCATTATGCATTACCAATAGTGTCTTTATAGCCAAGACCAATCCGTTCACCCTTATCCATCTGCACTACATTATTCTCAGGCAATTTCCCCAGAACACCAAAATCCAAGCTACGCTTGCATCGTTCAATATGCAAACCAGCATTCGTATCAACACAAGCCAAGTC
>NW_021579915.1:0-318 GCF_001605985.2 Dendrobium catenatum
GTAGTATAGATAATATGTGTTAATTTGTCTTAAGCTTCGTTTGGGACAGCTTTTCTACTATTTCTTAAAACAGTTTTCTAATAAAAAATTAATATTATTGTACTACAAAGCTACTTTAAGCAGCAGTAAGAAAATCTGTTAAAACGAAATCTTAATCAACTCAAAAATCCCCAAAAAAGAAATTTCTTGACATTTACAAACCTTTAATAAACATAATTATTAAAGAGTGATAATGAAGAGTTTGATTTTGTTTGGGACAACTTTTTATTACTTAAAATAGTTTTTTAGTACAAAAATTTTAATCTCTCTACTAAAAAG
>NW_021579916.1:0-542 GCF_001605985.2 Dendrobium catenatum
AATAATTTGTTGTCCTCGAGAAAAACAATATTAATAAAAAAAAAGTTCTCCATAAGAGAAAAAGGATGTGAAACAGTAAGAGAAAGTCAATTACAGCATGAAATATTGCTCCAGATACCTTTAATTCTTTAATTGATTGATAAACTAATAAAGAACCTCCAGGAAAATTCCTGAATCTTTCCGAATAAGTTCTAGCCCCTAATTCTGAAGCTGTCTCCATGTTAAAAGGTTGGCTAAGGATCACTGCATATAGGATCGTCAGGATAGTCATTCAATCAGACCTTGACGCAATCCATCCCAAAATCCAATCTAATGATCCATGCATTCGGGAGTTATCAACTGTTAATTGTTAGATATGAGCATATGGGATTGGATCCAAAAATCAGTTGCGTAGTATCGGGTACAGACATGGCGGGACAACTAACAACTATGAAGCCTACCAAAGAAGAAGGCACAAACACATTCCACAAGCATACATGAAAAATGAGTTCACATATATAATAAAGCACTAGTCTAGTATTTCTTTTATGTTTGGTTAGGTA
>NW_021579917.1:0-3382 GCF_001605985.2 Dendrobium catenatum
AAATACTTATGTTAAAACCTAACATTTTAGTTTTAATCTTAGTTTATTGTATCAACAGAAGTTGAGTATATGATAGTATGTAATTGGAAACAAATTTCATGATTTAGAATGGGTGTTTATTACTTCTATTTATCAATGTATATAATAATTGAATCTATATGATCACTATAAATTATAATAGTTTTGTAAACATAGGAGATTAAACATATGCTATTTTAAAAATCTTAAACCTGTTTAGATATTTTGGCTTCATTTAGGGCAACTTTCTTTCTATTTTCTAAAGCAGCTATTGCATAAAATTTTTTTGAACTAGAAATTTAGTATTAGAAAGACGTTTTATAAAGCAGTAAGAAAGTTGTCCCAAATTAACTTTAGACTATTTACTCGAGGACAAATAAGAGTTTAAGGGGCTATTTGGTTGCCTGCGTTTAGGGTGTGAAGTAAGTAAAATGCTGGGGTGTTAGAAATTTGGGTGTTTGATTTGAAGTAAATTGTAGAATGTAAAAGGAGTGGATTCCAAATACCCTATGTATTGCGTTTTCAGTGTATTTGGAATTCCTCCTATTTGGACGATTTCCAAATACATCGCAAATGCATTACCGATGGCCTCCACTTCTGGCCGCCAGCCACCGCCGAGTTTGTCGCCACAGCCGTCGACACCGCAGCCGCAGACCGCCAACCACCTCGACCACAACTTTCTTGCAATTTACATTACATTTACTTTGCTTCATACTAAACAATAAAAAGTAAAGTCATGCATTTACTTTACATTCATCCAAATAATTCTAAAGTATTCATTTTTCACTGTATTCTTTCTTTAGGTAACCAAACATCCCTTGAGTGTATTTGGAATTTCTTCGATTTCCAAATACACTACAAACACATTGCAATTACAAATTTCATTAACTATAAGATGCAGAGCCCAATTTCATTAACTATAAGATGCAATTACAAAAATAAAAAAACAACAACTCTAAATAACGGACATTACAACTAGCTACAACAATTATCAATTAAGTTGTTAGATGGATAATTAGAATTTATAAAACATGTCAATAATAGATAAATTCGTTGAATTAAAACCAACATAGCATAAGCAACAATTACTCCTCCAATATTTTTGTTCAGAAGATTTCTCCCCTCCGCCAAAGAGAAAAAGAAATAGTGAATCTACAGATCTTATGAAATAAGATTACAAAAATTTGATTCATTGATAGTAATTTTAGATTAATAAAATGTTTTTTTGTTTGTTCAATATTTTAGATAACAATGTTAAATAAATAATCCTATCTTTTTTGTATTGTTATTTTGCTCAATGCTGTTCAGTTTAATGAGTATTTAGAAATGATTTATTTTTTTTTTTTAATTGAGAGTTCAAATTTGAAGAGAAACAAAAATAGAGTGAAAAAAATATTTTGATTGTGAATATAAAATGAAAAAAAAAAGAAAAAAAAAAGAATGAGATGAACACTTTCAATAAATAATTTGTGTTTAAACCGTACCCAAGAATATAAATTTACAAGTTTGATTCTTATTTTGCACAAATCTTAACGCAATCAAATAACTTCATTGTCGTGTGATTTTTGTATTTCCATGCACCAAAAAACTCAACCATTCTTTCAATCATTTACTTTTTTGATGCTCGTGAATGATTGAAGATTCTAGATTGAGCAATGTTTAATTGTATAACCTAAAAATATTTTAATATGTTGACATAAGTACTACATAAAATTAAAAAAATATATAATATTTCTCTCTACAGCATCATCCCTCTCTATCTCCCTTTAAGTACAAGCACATAAAAATTTGTTTAGCTATTAAGTAAGAAAAATTATTAATTTTATTTCAATCTTAAGAGCTCGCCCAAATTAAGATCATGAAATCCAATTTCACTAAGCATTTGGAAGGGAGTACTTACATCCCACATAGATATTGCAACTTGCCTTCCCATGAGAAACTGGCCAACAATGTTGCTCGTCATTCACCTTAGCGGAGTATCGTTGAACTCGTTATGCACCTCAACTACATGGAAAGTGCCTATTCAAGAGAACCATAGCTCGTCCTATCACAATAAATCTTTCATGGCGCTTGCCTGCCTCGTATTACAAGTTCAATTGCCTCTCTCTCCCTCTAAAAGGCAACATAAGGCTTTAGTCGCCAGCAATTCTAGGGTGTCAGCTAGTCTTGTTCTCCATTGCTCAAGACTCGACAACGAACTCGCCTGCATCTGCTCGCCTCGCACTCGACTCTACTAAGTTTGCCTAGAGGAAGATGAGTATAGTTTAAGGAAGGCAACATTAGTTATGGCTAGCCAGAGTGTGAGAATGTCAAAGGCAGTATATGTAGAGTCATATCTGACCGACCTTGATTGCCAACCCCTTGACATAGCCGATTTTCCGCCCGCATTACTCAAAGGTGATTTCCATGCATCTCCTTTATGGTTTTTAATCTTTATGCTAAAACTATGCATGCCTTTTAATATCCATGCATCTCCTTAGTCTTATGCCCATATATTTTTGTTTTAGTCATGGATGTTCTTACTAGACATTTGCAAGAGGATGTACCTTGATGTATGCTTTTTGTTGATGATATTCTTCTTATTGATAAGACTATAGAGGGAGTTGAAGGTAATCTTGAATTATGGAGGTTTAAACCGTCGATAAATTATAAAACCATAGAAAAATTGATGTTAACCGCCGGTAATGGACGATTTTTCTGTAGTGTTTCATGTAACCCTCAGATCCCTATAAACAATTTAGAACTTTTAGACCGGATAGTGAACCAGAAGAAGGAGAGATTCATGGTAAGATGACGTTATAAATATATTTAAAATATATATTATTCTTCCAATGCAATTGATGATATATTCAATAGAATTATACATTCAACTTGCACAAATAAAAATGAAATATAGAAGAGAATTTTATTCAATTCGATTTTTTTTACATAAATCAAAACATCTATTTGTAGGCTACTCATCTTCTAAACTAGAATATGGCAAGCATAAGATCAGTTTAATCCAAACTCTTAAAACCACAAGAAGTAAATTTTAAATCCCAAATTCTAAAATCGATAATGAAAGCTTATGCATTTAGTGATAGTATTTGTGTGTGCTTTTTTTTATATATATAGAATTTTATATTCAATAGATGAAAGGGGAGTACAAACATAGGCCAAAGGAGGCCATAATAGGACATTACAAAGCAAAATACCACGAAAAGCGACATATTAGAGCGACAGATTGGAACTCCAAAAATAGAGAGAATGGAAATAAGGCCCTAAGGCATTTAAACTCAGAAATGTCACACAGTTGCCAAGGGCCATCCATTCGAGGCAGAGTGAACAACAACAAGAAGAACAAAACAACCACCAAAAACCAAAC
>NW_021579918.1:0-2147 GCF_001605985.2 Dendrobium catenatum
AGAAATGTTCTTCCCTGCATCTATTCATTCTTTTTTTATCCCTTTGGATTACTACCTATGCATTGATATCTAAATGCTGAACAATAATAAAAATCACTGAGGACAAACAATAGGTGTGCTTTTCTTCATTAACATCCTTACAAAAACTTTATGGCATAAACCTTTCATATAATTCACTTTTCCTTACAAGAATAACAATCACTTAGGACAAACAATAGGGGTATAATTCGCTTTCCCTTTCTTGTAATCGAAGAAAAAGAAGCCTTCAGAAAATGCAAGATATGTTAAAGAAAAAAGAGAAGAAACAGAAAAAACCATTCAAAGCAGGAGTGGCAAGCAGTTAATGAAAGCTGACAAAGTTTTACAGGAATATCATTTCCTCGTCTCACGTCTAGTTGAACAATCGGAGCTCCATTCAAAATTATAATCATCTTTCTACCAAGTATTTAGAAAGGCTAAGGTTTTCAGTACTCTATTTTACAAAGTACTTCTCATGATAATTTGATTGCCAAAAGCAGCATTGAAAGCAGCAGCAGCAGCATCAACATTATATATCAGATTTCATAACCAAGCAATAAAATTCTCAATATCTCTATCATTTAAATATGTAATTTTCAATTTCAGCATCCTAAGTCATAGATTAACATTATAAAAAGTGAAGTAAAGAACAGCTGCAGTCGTCAAATCCAAACAGTTGCAAACAGTCGTCAAAAGCAAACAGATGCAAGCAGCAGCTTGAACCAAACTATCTTTATCTTAAATGCATAGCCAAACTTCACTTATCTCAACAAAAAACAGGAAGCAACATTCAGTAGTAAGTATTCTAGTATGTCTCTTATACAAGCAAATAATCAACAAGCTTTATTACAAGAAAAAAAAGGGGTGTCAATGTTTGGCATGACCCGAAAATCGGACTCAAACTCGACATGAAATTTCGGGTTAGTGTCAACCCGTTTTGCGAACGTCGGATTCTGGTTCCCAGATTCGTCATGTTTGAAAAAGAGGTCGGGTTCGGTTTGAACAGAAAACTTGACGGTTCAACCCGGTAATTTTTTGAAATGAGCTGACCGCGCTGCACGGATTAATCGGGCATCTGCCCGTACTTCGCATCCGAGGCTGCCCGCCCGTTGGGTTCGAGCTGCCCGCGCCCGCCCACATATTGCGTAGACTACCCGACCGTCCCGCAGTCGATGCAAGCCTCATTATCCGCCGTCGATGCAAGCCCGTGGTCTGCCGTCTCGTGGTCTGCCGTCCTGCTGTCCACAGTCCCGCCATCGTCGTCCAGCCAAGTCTGAGTTGATGCTTGTGCACTGTGATGCATTAGTTCATGAGTTGATGCTTGTGCATGAATTGATAAGCGGGTAATTTGGCTTCATAGAAATTCAGATCCATTTTTTTCCCTAATACCAGTTGAAGTTGTAGAGGATGGCCATTTCAACATGCTACACACTAATGCTATCAAAATTTTGTAAATGATATTTAAAATAGTCACTAGCGGTGTCAACTTGTTCAGAATCTCCACGAATATTTTTATGGTTAAGCCCTTGGTTATGAGTCCAAGCATGAACACATGTTGCAATGACACCCATGAATATCAAATCAAGCTTATGTTCAAGCTCGAGATTAATGCCATAATATCTTTTTTTTTTTTAACATTTGACACAACCTACAAAACAAAATTCATTTTATACAGCTGAATGAAATAATATTAAGTTTAAAAGAGCCAACTATATAAAAAAAGTATGCAATTAATATTCATCTCTAGTTTTTTTTTCTTTCCACAATTGATCAAGTGCATCAATGGTCTTTCTCATGGGAACCCAACCTAATTGAGTCGAACCACGCTTCATATCATTCCATAATTTTCAATCTTTCTGTAAATGGTTCCATTTGTTTTATAGCTACACTTTATCACACTCTCTTCGAGTTTTCTCATTAAAATTCTTTATTAAATTAAGCCAATTCTCTATATTGAAGTATTATTGGTCGATTGCCAAGTTCAATCTCTCTTATAAATAAATCACAAAATATCATCTTCACATTTTGCTCCCATATTGCAGATGATCCCCCATTTTTTTATTTACCCATTTAATTTCTTAATTGTTGTATTATTGTTAACCTCTAGATAAATAACAAAAAAAAAAAAA
>NW_021579919.1:0-234 GCF_001605985.2 Dendrobium catenatum
TTTCATTTAGACTTAAGTGTGTGGTTCCCAGTTATTACAGGCGTGTGCCTCACACTGAATTGTGAAATTTAGCCTCAGAGGTGTGCCTCACAATAAAAGAGGCAAAGCCTCATGAGGAACCAAAATTGCTTAAGCAATGAGGCGATTTTTTCCCAGAATTGCGTAGAGGCGCGCCTCAAGTGCGCCTCTGATTGCACAATTTTAAACTATGCACTAGGGTACTAATCAGTCGAA
>NW_021579920.1:0-427 GCF_001605985.2 Dendrobium catenatum
AGCTCTTAAATTGCCTCATGATTAAGGCAACATCATCGCTTTCAGACCCGGAGGAGTTAGTGTCCGAGACGTTTACCTTAAGTGCTACCGTTTTCTCCTTCTTCCTCTCACCTGCATCAATATTTCTTTGATTCACCCATTGCTCGTAAGCAATGAGTAAACTAAGTAATTTATCAATCAAATAGGTATTTAAATCCTTAGATTCAGAAATTGCAGTGATTTTAGCATCAAAATAGGAAGGCAAGCATCTTAAAATTTTGTTCACTTTTTCATAGTTAGTAAGTTCTCTTCCTAATGCATGCAATAAAGTAACAATCTGAGTAAACCTTGTATACATTTTAGAAATTGTTTCATTAGGTTTCATATGAAAAAGTTCGTAATCATGCAATAAAATATTCAAACGAGATTACTTAACTTCTTTGGTTCC
>NW_021579921.1:0-228 GCF_001605985.2 Dendrobium catenatum
TTGAAAAACACGCATGTCTACTTTCTTACAGTCACTTAATTATCGTATGTGGATCTTAGTCCAGCAAGGTTATACATAACCAACTAGATTAGTTGATGGAGTTAGTGTCGAAATACCTTTTGCAGACTGGACTATATAATAATGTGACATAGCACAACTAAATGCTAAATGTTTAAATAGTTTCTTTTATGCTTTAAAATCTGAAGACTACATACAGGTTTCCACTTG
>NW_021579922.1:0-304 GCF_001605985.2 Dendrobium catenatum
TATAAACTCAAATGCACATAGAACACTTCCAAACTAATGTTTTCAAAAAATGACCTGACCGTTAACCTGACCCAAGCTCAACCCAAAAAATATGTGGTTAGGTCCAGAATTCCAACCCGTTTATCAAATAGGTCAGGTTTAGGTTGACCCACCAATCCAATTCGGACCCAAAATAACTTGTTCATTTTTTTTTATTTGTTGGTATTATTATCGTATTTTTATTAATTAATCTAAAGTATATTGTTAAAAATATATAAAATATGCTTTAAAAAAAATCAAAATGGATTATTAGGTATGATTAAAT
>NW_021579923.1:0-201 GCF_001605985.2 Dendrobium catenatum
ATACTATCTTATAAATTTTAAAATTTAAATTTTAAACTCATATTTTATCTATGAGCGGTAGACATGAAATATAAAATTTTAAATGTTAGATATATAAATTATATGATATTTATATGCAAATCCCTTTAAAAAAGTGATAAGTTAAATTTCCATTTTGCCCCCTGAAGTCATTTAAAAAATCGGGAGTTTCAGCTGCTGCTG
>NW_021579924.1:0-303 GCF_001605985.2 Dendrobium catenatum
ACATTGACTACAAATTTTCAAAAGCAAGGACAAGGCATATGATATCATTTCAGCGATGATTCTAATTTTTTTTTAAAATGATAGTAAAATAATCCAAACAAAAAAACTAAAAGTAAAGAAAAAAGAAAAAAATAAAATAAAGAGCAAGAAAGGAAAAGCAAATAAAAGAAATGAAAAAGTACAAAAGCAAAAGAAAACATGTAAAAGATCAAGTTCATGCATTTATGTCAATCACACCCAATCTGGTCCTTAAAGAGCTGAAAGTTTCGAAGGCTAGTGGTTTAGTAAAGATGTCAGCCAGTT
>NW_021579925.1:0-241 GCF_001605985.2 Dendrobium catenatum
AAAAAATAGTTCTAAAAATTTTTATACTAAAAAATTACTTTAAAAAACAGCACGAATGTCAAATAAAACTTAAATTGCAAACAAGATTTACTCAAAAAAAGTACCGCTTATCCTAGAAAAAAATACAAATGTTTTATATCATTAGCTCCTCAAGTTACAAGAATTTCTAGTGGTATTTGATTTTATAATTTGTTAATTGTTATTATAATTATGATCTTTGTGGGATTTCCTCCAAACTAGC
>NW_021579926.1:0-311 GCF_001605985.2 Dendrobium catenatum
ATTTCGGGGCAATATGGCGTTCCACTGGAGATGAATCTCGACACTTTTTAATTTTACTACATTTTGCAGTGAAAAATGAGAGTTTCGGTTGGAGATGCCCAACAAGTTAAAATCCAAATCTCAAATGCTCTGTGTTAAAAAATTCACAAATCATCCAAAATAAAATATTGCAATAATTATTATTATTATTCTTTTCAAATCCCCCCATATGTTTGTTGTATTTGTATCGGACTGAATTGACAGACGGACAAGGCGTCGATGCTTGAAGAGATAATCGATTACGTGAAATTCCTGCAGATGCAACTTAAGGT
>NW_021579927.1:0-224 GCF_001605985.2 Dendrobium catenatum
TTTTGAAAAAAATTATCTAGACTTTTAGCGACAAAAAATAGCAGCCATTTTTTTTTTGGTGGCTAATATCAATTTTACTTATTATTTAGAGACCTTACTTATTTTTGGTCGCTAAAATATATCTTTAGCGACCAATTTCTTTTAGTCTCTATTTTTTTTGTCGCTATTGACCCATTTTCTTGTAGTGAATGTCGTACCATATGGATGAATTCTTGGAGGATAAA
>NW_021579928.1:0-380 GCF_001605985.2 Dendrobium catenatum
ACTTTATATATTACATGTTTATAATGAAAATGAGGGCTAGAGGCTAAGATTGTGAAATAAAAAATTGTGTACTAAAACTCCGTTTTAGAAAGCAATAAAAAAGCCGTCCCAAACGAAGCCTAAATCTACCCGACCTCTTGGTGCATCATTTACTAATAACTATTACAGTCATTTTCAAAGATCGATCAGACACAACATGCCCTTTGAATATCCAATAAAAAACACCAAAGGAATATATAAAACTTTAAAATTACATGGTGTAAAATTCTTGGAATGATAAAATAAAGTAAAAAATTATCAAAAAACATTTTTGGTAGTTGATAAGCTATTTGACAATTAGGTCCATTTTTGTTTCAATGCTAGCTGTTTGATAATTATTG
>NW_021579929.1:0-232 GCF_001605985.2 Dendrobium catenatum
TAGAGAAAAGAAAAAAAAAAGAAATCTTTCGACCTTTATTGTCGATCGAACGAAAAAAGAAAAAGAAAAAAAAAACTTTTTTTCTAGAAAGCCTTAATTGCTTTCCAATGTCAGAAATTAATTCCTCCCAAAGCGTTGAGCAAAATGAGGAGTCGATGGTGCACCAAGGACGAGGTGACCTTCAAAGCATACAACCTTCCTATCGTCTAAATGGGAAGAACTACCTAAAGTG
>NW_021579930.1:0-270 GCF_001605985.2 Dendrobium catenatum
ACCATAGTACGTGGTATATTTGGAGACCTAAGGCCTCGTTAGTATTACATGGCATGACCGTATTTTATCACACTTCATGACCCAAGCTGGATGAGTTCTATAATGCTCACATTGATTTATTTTGTAAATATGCCTTCAAAAGGAGTCCTATGAAGGCATGTGGTACCTTGATGGAGGAACATGTACTAAAGGCAAAATTAATGAATTGGAATGGGCACTAAAGGCAAACTCAATGAATTTACTATTAAAAAATAGTATTAGTAGAAGGAT
>NW_021579931.1:0-282 GCF_001605985.2 Dendrobium catenatum
TTTTCAAAGCTAATGAAGAAAGACGTCCGTTTCAAATGGGACGAAGAATGCCAGGAAGCATTTGACAGCATCAAAAGATATCTGTTGAATCCGCCCATTCTAGCAGCGCCAATTCCGGGGAAGCCTCTTATACTGTATACAGCTGCACTAGAAGAGTCCCTTGGATAACTATTGGCCCAGAATAATGAAGAAGGCAAAGAAAATGCGCTCTACTACATCAGTCGAAGGTTTATTGGAGCAGAAAATCGTTATTCCCCAATTGAAAAGCATTGTTTGGCGCTG
>NW_021579932.1:0-217 GCF_001605985.2 Dendrobium catenatum
TGAATCTTAAATTTAAAATTTACTGCTTGTTTTATTGTTTTAGGCTTCGTTTCAGACAACTTTTTTATTACTTTCAAGCAATTTTTTAGTACCTAAAAGCTGCTTTAGAAAGCAGTAATAAAGCTGTCCCAAACGAAGCCTAATTACATCATTGCTTGGCCTGATTAGTGAGATTCATAAGCCTCTTGTTGAGCTGGTTGCTTGGTTTCTTTGAAGG
>NW_021579933.1:0-298 GCF_001605985.2 Dendrobium catenatum
GAAGATTGGACGAACAAACGAAGCCAGTTCAAGATTGCGTAGGGTTGAGTCAGTCTGTACTTTGTTTTTCTCTTCTTGAGTCTAATTGTAATAGTCAAAGAGACTGATGCTAAGTAACCCTACACACACACACTTGAGAGACTTAGAATTTCTATTTTTACTCATATTGGCCAGGACGATATTTACATCGTCCTGAATGATGAGGCTTAAAAAAGATAGTCTAAATAAGGATTCTTAATTAAGGCAGCCATTGTAGCTTCATTCTTATGGGGGAAACTTGAAGAGAGAGCTTGAAAGG
>NW_021579934.1:0-255 GCF_001605985.2 Dendrobium catenatum
AGACCGGGAAACCACCTATACACGCTCTCGTAGCACGGTAGGAGGGAGTCCGGTGCGACGCCTAAGATGAAGCGGGTAATCACTTTAAATCCCATTTTTGGCATTTGCGGCGGACCGGAGAACCACCTATATGCGCTCTCGTAGCATGGTAGGAGGGAGCTTGGCGCGATGCATACGACGAAGTGGGTAAGCCCTACACATGCTCTTGTAGCGTGGTAGGGAGATTCACTTGTGTTCTTCGTACGTGTACTTTTG
>NW_021579935.1:0-260 GCF_001605985.2 Dendrobium catenatum
TCAAGGACTGCATCATAGAACGTTTCCAAACCGACCAGGGAGGAGATTTTTATGAGCAGTTCTTTGCTCTGGCATAGGAGTGATCGGTAGCAGACTACCGAGAGCAGTTTGAGCACTTGACCAGTAGGGTTGACTGCATGGTTTAAAATTGCGCAATTTGAGGCTCGCCTTGAGACCCACCTTTGCGCAATTCCAGTAAAAAACGCCTCGATGCTTATGCCTCGAGTTTTTTTATGAGGCTTGCGCCTCAACTTGGTTGA
>NW_021579936.1:0-322 GCF_001605985.2 Dendrobium catenatum
CTTCTATCAGCATCCTGTAGACCAATGGTTGGGTGATGCCCTTTCTTAGACCCAAAGTTAGGTATTCCCTACTTTTGTTTCCAGTTAATTTGCCTATTTAGAGTAAGTTTTCTATCAGCATCCTATAGGCCTAAGGTTGGGTGATGCCCTTCCTTAGACCTAAGGCTAGGTATTCCCTACCTTGGTTTCAAGTTAATCTGTCTACTAGGAAAAAGTCTTCTATCAGCATCCTATAGACCTAAGGTTGGGTGATGCCCTTCCTTAGATCCAAAGTTAGGTATTCCTTACTTTGGTTTCCAGTTAATTTGCCTATTTCGAGTAA
>NW_021579937.1:0-378 GCF_001605985.2 Dendrobium catenatum
CTAACTGGATCGCTAATATCGTTCCAGTGAAGAAGAACAATGGTCAAATTCGTGTTTATATAGACTACCGGAATTTGAATAAAGCATGCCCAAAAGATGATTTTCCACTGCCCAATGCAGAACTTTTGGTCGATAACACTTCGAATCATGACATGTTCTCATTCATGGATGGATCATCAGGTTATAATCAAATCAAAATGGATCCGGATGATGAAAAACATACTTCATTTCGAACTCCCATTGGCATATATTGCTACAAAGTAATGTCATTTGGTTTGAAGAATGCTGGAGCTACTTACCAAAGAGCGATGACTCGAATCTTTGATGATCTTATCCATAAACATGTAGAATGTTATGTGGATGATTTGGTTGTAAAAA
>NW_021579938.1:0-486 GCF_001605985.2 Dendrobium catenatum
GACATTATTTATTTATTGTAGTTCGCTATGGCTTCATGAATTGTTAGATTTTTCTTTTGTTTGCGAAGGCCGGGATTTCACACAGCTCATCATGATTGTCAATATCATGCAGCTCTTCATTATAAGAGCTTATGCTCTTCAAGTAGGTTTGGATATGTTATTAAAATTAAAATTGAAATTTTGAAATACATAGAAGAATTAATTCAAAAGATACCTCTTGAAGAAATAATTTTTGTTGGAGGAGATTTAAATTGATATAATTTTAAAAAGATAGATAATTTTAAAAGTATTCATGATGGCTATCGATTTGGAGCGATTAATGAATGTGATAAGACTTTATTAAATTTTACTCTATCTTATGCTTTTGTAATTTTTAATACCTTATTTAAGAAAAGAGATGAGCATTTCATCACTTATAAGAATGGATATGATAAAACTCAAATTGATTATTTTTTTATAAAAAATAGATCATTTAGATTGTAAAGA
>NW_021579939.1:0-281 GCF_001605985.2 Dendrobium catenatum
TGTTGTTTTGGCCTGAGGCTTGTCTGTGTATAAATATGGAGTTTAAACGTTAATAAGACAGATTTCAGATTTGGCTCAGTTCCCTGTTTTGTTTTCCCTACTCTCTCTCTCTCTCGTCCGTTGTCTATAACTTGGCTAGGCCAAGGGGTGAAGCGGTCAAGCAGGTAAGAGTCTAGGTGAAGTTTCTCTACCGAGAAGCTGGTCGCCGTTCTTCTCCCTTCCGGAGACAAGGATCAGCACCAGCTTTGCATGCAAGCTAAATAAAAGCCAATTATTGATTG
>NW_021579940.1:0-366 GCF_001605985.2 Dendrobium catenatum
GACATCTGGTAGAAGTACGAAGTCGGGTAGAGGTGCAGCGCTAGGTACAAGACCGATGAAAGTCCGTCGATGGGCAAGAGTCTGACGACGGTTAGTAGTCTGACAGCAAGCAGAAGCCCGTAGTCGGGTAGAAGTACGACCTTGGGCAGAAGACCGATGAACATTCGTCGACGAGCAGAAGTCCGACGACATGGAGAAATCCGACGTCTTGTAGAAGTACGGCCTCTGGCAGAAGACCGATGAAAGTTCGTCGATGGGCATAGGTCCGACGACGAGTAGAAGTCCGCTGACGAGCAGAAGTTCGACAACGGGCAGTAGTTTTGACAACAGACATGAATCCAACGAAAGGTGGAAACTTAACGTCGA
>NW_021579941.1:0-301 GCF_001605985.2 Dendrobium catenatum
AGCCAATTTGGCTAGGTTGGCTAGGGGAATTGGGGAGACGTTACTTATGGATGAGCAAACTAAACACGCAGGAGGGGGAATAGAATTCTGGAGGTCCAGAAGCCGAATGGAGATAGGAGTGGTGATACAGCTCTTATACAGGAGGAGTTCATGAAGTTTTTTATGCTCAAATGGGAGGATATGCAGATTGTTTGTGATAGCTGGCCAAGCTTTCACAGTGAAGACAAGATTCCTGATCAGGTGAATGATATCCTGGAGGCCGAGATCACGGAGCAGGAGGTTCGACAAGCTGTCTTCAGCA
>NW_021579942.1:0-258 GCF_001605985.2 Dendrobium catenatum
CATTCATTAAAATTCAAATTTTTAATCGAGTCGATTAACATGCATCATACTAGCAACTAATTTAAAAATCTTTAAATCTTTAATTACATTAGCTTAAGCATCAAACCCAACATAAGTCAAAGGGGCCAATTAGGATCCGCTGTAGATGTCGGTCCCGTTCTCAAAAACTTTTCTTAAATAACGTCCCTATCCATTCTAACATCAAATGACTTGATACATGTTTTTAAATCATTTAGGTGGTTTAGCTGGCTCCCCAAT
>NW_021579943.1:0-9841 GCF_001605985.2 Dendrobium catenatum
ACTTTGTGCATCTTTTCTATTTAGGCTAATTTTTTGCCTTTTTTTTTACTTAGGCGAACATTGAGCATCTTTTTTAAACAAGTGGCATATTTTATGCATCTTTTCAAGTTTTGGCACGCTTTGTGCATCTTTTATGATATTTTTGGTCTTTTCAATATAAATAAATTTTAACTCAAATTTGAATAATTAACAAAAATTAATACATTGAAAAAGAAATAAATTAAAAATAATAAATAAATCTTTCAACAATTATAGTTAAGTAATACTTGTCTATAAGAACATGAAATTGATTTTCTAATCTATATCCAGTCATAATATAATTTAAAATTTTAAGAAATAAAATTTTGTAAGAAAATTAATTTGAAGAGCAAAATAATTCAAAATTACATTATAGAGATCAACTATAAATGATTTTTCCTATAAGTATGTAAACATTTCAAGAAGTGAAATTTCAATGCACCTCAACATAACATTCCATTATTTCATTCATCTTTCAAAATATATACAAACACATTTTTTTATTTGAAATAACATTAACTCAAAAAATAAAAGAACAACAACATGAAGACAATAACACATTAAATCACCAAAATCACAATAATAAATACATAAACTCATCGGCAAGTACAACACAGACGAACAACTAATATTCAGAGGAGCCTTAATCTAGAGGAGGTGGAGGGTTGAACATTATAAAGTAACTTATGATCATAGCTTTATAGTGTCAATCAAGTCAAATTGCCCTCGGATCCCACCCATGTCCTCATTGTATCTAGCATCATGTTGATTCAGGGGATTCTCAATTTGATCAAAAAATTGATCAAAATGAGTTTCCATTCTGTCAAAATATTGGACTATTTCCTGGAAGAAATTCTGGTCAGGACTAGTTGCAAGTCCTGGAGTGGGGCTCCTTCTTCTCCTTCTGAACTTTGATCCTACCCAAAGAGTGCCCGAAAAGAGACATCAGTAAAGAAAATAGGAAGTTCAGTGGGTGGATTATGATAAATTAGGTTATTCTTTTTCTCTAAGGCATAAGCAACTAAGTGTCCTAAAGCCACATTTTTATTCATCTTATTATGAGAAAGACTAATATTATAAAGTTTATAAATGTAGTCCATGATAAGTTGGGCTTCATCAAAAGGAGTTTCTATCATTATCAAGAATGTGACAGTGGACAAAAGAGGAGTTAAATTTATGTGATCACCAGCTTTGGGAATTATAAAAGTTCTCAAGAAACGCTGGATAATCTTGGTATTCTTATTAAGAGTGTACACACAGGATAGATGGCTTACTTAGATAATACCTCTAAGAGTCTGATTTAATTTTGACTAGTCAAAATCTGCTCTAGAGGTTACGGAGTGCGCTCTAACTCTTTGAGTTCTAAGGTGAAGGAATTTGCCTAGATCTTCCTTAGCAATTTCTACACACTGCATAAAGACGAAGGACGTAATCCTAGTATGATCTTGGTTTACCTTCATGTTTGCAAGGGACATTTAAAAATTTTTATGGTGGTAGGCATAAATTAGGGTAAGGATGAAGGAAAACTGGGTGGTTGAGGTAAACAGGGGAATGACAGAAAAGTTGATATCACTCTAATTGAGGATTCGGGAAGTGGTTATTTTGGCTGCAAAATACCTATCAAAAGCATCCTTATTTTCCTTAGAGAGGAAGTTAACATCCCTACTAGATCAGGAGGATGAGCCCTTAGAAGTGCGAGATCATTTGCTACTGCTGGTCATTCCTAAGGTTTGGACTCAAGAAGATTTAGAAACAAATGAGAATGTGAAGAAAAACTAATCCAAGACCCTTCTATTTAAGGAAAAAAGACCTATCGTACAATACAAAATTTATATCATATGTATGATTTTAAAACTGTATGGGACAAAAAACATTTTGTACATATGAATATAAATGGCCAAAAATGAAATGACTTTTTTTAAATATCATTCCTGAGGCATCATTTTGTACAAATTTTTTTACCAAACGATTGTACAGGTGAACACCTATTCATCCAGGATGATAAAAAAATTAAAGATCATTTTATGACGGTTAGGTTTGTCCACATAAGAAACTGACAATAGGATCGTACATATAAAATGAAATTTTGTACATAATATCTGACGAAAATAATTGAGCTATTTAAAAACCATCCCCAATTATACAGATGAATCAACAGGTTCACATAGATGATGATGACATCGTACAATACAAAATTTAATGAAAAACTTAATTTTGTGTGCTCAAATCAAAAAAAAATATTATGTATATGCTATAGAATTCGTACAATACAACAAATATTGTATAATATAAAGAACTTACTTAAAATAAGACTTGATAAATAGAAAATCTCTTCAAAACCAATCACCTAAAATCCAATGACATGCAAATATGAAAAAAACTAAGACCATTAATAAAATACCAAAAGAAAAACAGTCACAACAACCAAAAAGAAAACACACAAATGAACAAATAGTAACAAGCAAACATAGAAAATAAACAAACACAAAATTACAAAATAAATCAAGTTTGCATAATTTCAATTTAAGCATTAAGATCAATCATACCTAATCTAGTTCTTAAAGTGATAAAAATGTCAAAAGCTAGAGGTTTTATGAAAATCCCTACAAGTTGATTTTCAGGGGCAACATGATGCAATTTAATTTCTACTTTATCCATATGATCTCTAATGAAGTGATGCTTTATATTAATATGTTTGGTTCTAGAATGTTGAATATGATCTTTAAAATATATATGGAACTAGTATTATCAAAAGAATTTAGAATAGTGCCAAAAAAAAATCCTAAGTCAATTAATTATTATTTTAACCAAAGAACTTATACCACATAACTATCTAAGGCAATGTATTCTTCTTTTGCAGTCAAAAGGGTTACGGAATTATATTTTCTACTAGACTAAGAAACTAAAGAGTTTCCTAAGAATTGACAAGTTTTAGAAGTACTTTCTGATCAATCCTACATCATGCAAAATCTAAATCAGAATATCCAATTATTTTAAAAGAAGAGCTATGCTTAAGATACCAAATCCTTAAGTTTTGAGTTCCCAAAAGACATCTCAAAATTTCCTTAACTACTATCAAATGTGATTCCTTTGGATCAGATTAAAATCTAGCACACAAATAAATACTAAACATGATATCGGGTCTGCTAGAACTCAAGTAAAGCAATGATCTAATTATTCCTCTAAATTTTTTTATCAATAGATTTTCTCTTAGAGTTTTTATCTAACTATACTAAGGAACACATTGCTGTAGTCACTAATTTAGTATTATCCATTTCATATTTCTTGAAGATGTCCTTAATATACTTTAGCTGACTAAGAAATATTCCTTCCTCATTTTACTTTATGCTAAAACTAAGAAAATAACTCAAATCTTCCATCAAACTCATTTCAAATTTACTAATTATTTTTAAAAAATCATCACAAAGATTCTTATTGGTAGATCTAAACAAGATATCATCAATATATATTAGAATAATGTTATGTCATCTTCTATCATTTTCAAAAAGAGAGTGGTGTCCACACTTCCTTTCATAAATGAACTTTCTAATAGGAAAGTGCTTAACCTCTCATAACAAGCCCTGGGAGCCTATTTTAGTCCATATAATGCCTTTTTTCAATTTAACCACATGATTTGGGAATTTAAAATTTTTAAAACCTAAAGGTTGCTCAACCTAAAATCCCTCTTATATCAACCCATTAAGATAGGCACTCTTAACATCCATTTGATATTATTTAAAAAATTAAAAATAGGCGAAGGCTATTAAAACCCTTATCGCTTCAAGTCTAGCAATAAAGGCAAAAGTTTCTTCAAAATTAAATTCTTCAATTTAATTATACTTCTTTACTACCAATCTTGTCTTGATTCTAATCACAACACCCAAATCATCCATTTTATTTTTAAATTCCCATTTAGTTCTAACAACACATTGATCCTTAGACCTTTCAATTATTTCCTAAACATTATTTCTAACAAATTGATTCAATTCTTCCTACATGGCCAAAATCCAAAATTTATCAGAAAGTGCTTGATTTATATTAGTGGGTTCAATCATTGATATAAAGGCAGAATGGTTCACTTCTTTGCTAAGATCATGCATAGTCCTAACACCCTCACTAGGTACACCTAAAATCAATTTTTTAGGGTGATTCTTAAATAATTTCCATTCTCTAGGAAAAGGATTTTCTGATCCAACATTCTCTTCCAAATTTGTCTTTTCACTTTATTGGGAGATATTTTCAATATGATCTTCTTTCAACTTTGGCACTTCTAAAATGTCAAATTCATCAAAAACAATATGTGTGATCTCCTCAACTTCCAAAGTTCTCTTGTTAAAAACCCTATAGGATTAGCTAATACTATAATATCCAAGAAAAATTTTTTCATCCGATTTAGGATCAAATTTTCTTAATGAAATTTTCTCATTATTATGAATGAACGCATTACATCCAAAAACATACAAATGTGAAAGATTAGGTGTTCTCCCCTTAAGAAGTTCATAAGGTGTCTTGTTCAATTTAGATCTAATATTTATCGTATTCAGAATATAATAAGCCGAACTAATCACTTCAGCTTAAAAATATTTCGGAAGTGAGTACTTTACCAACATGGATCTAGCAACTTCTATTAATGTTATATTCTTTCTTTTGACAACTCCATTCTGCTGAGGGGTCTTAGGTGTTAAAAAATTATGATCAATTCCATATTCCTTACAAAAATCTTCAAATTTTATATTTTCAAATTCTCCTCCATGATCACTTTAAATTGATAAAATCTTATACCCTAATTTCCTCTAAATCCAAGTAGAAAACTATTAAATTCCATAAATGATTCAATCTTATAAAATAAAAACTTAACCCAAGTGAATCTCAAAAAATCATCAACTATTACAAATCTAAAAACTTTACCTTCTTGAATTATAGTGCTAACCGGTCCAAAAGGATTCATTTGTATGACTTCCAATGGTTTACTAGTTCTAAGTTCCTTAATGGAATGAAAGGAGGACTTCATCTATTTTCTTAATTGACATGCATAACATAGGTGATCCTTAGTAAACACTAATTTAGGTATTCCTCTAACCAAATCTTTCAGGGTAATCTTATTAAGATTTTTTTTACTTGTGTGACAAAGTCTTTTATGTCATAATCATAATTTATCAATAACTATTTTGAGAGAAAACATATTAAAATCAAATCAAACATGTACATATTATTTACCATATTTTCATGCAATACATCAATCCATTTTGGCTTATTATGCAGCTAATGGGAAGAAATTTTACACTATAACATTTATTACATAGCTGACTAATAATCAACAAGTTATATTTCAAGCCTTCAATTAATAAAACATTTTCAATGAAAAAATTGTTCTTGTTTCCAATCATACCTATACCTACCACTTTCCTTGTGGTATTATCTCCTACAGTAACCTTGCCTCCATTCCTGACTTCCAGCATTATGAATAGTGTTGTGTCTCTAATCATATGGTTCAAACATCCACTACCCATGTACCAAATGCTCTCATGAGGTCTTGTATGAGAGTGTATTTATAAAATGATCAAATGTTAGTCTTGGGAACCCAAATAATTTTGGGTTCTCCTCTTTGCAATAATAATCTAGTTGTATATTTAATATATTGCGTTTTTTTCATCTTAGGTCTCCACATTAGATATGATTTATTATAAATAGTATAAGTATGAGAAATATGGCTAATCATTCCATAAGAAAAACATTTGACTATAGGAAAAGGATTTACTAATCTATTTGTAGTATATTGTATTTTCCTAGGTGATGACATTTTAGGCTTCTGATCAAAATTTAAAAATTATTCAAGTGTGGGGGTATCTTGTTTTCCTCAAGATCTTTCAGTTTCTCCCTAAGATATGAATTTGTACTTTCTAAAATTGGATTATCAACTTTTAAATAATTCTCTCTATGATCAAATTCATCCATAAATGTTTTAAAATTATTTTTAAGTTCAGTTTGTGATGATTTCAATAGTTCGTGTTTTTTGTTTAAATCATAAAATTTATCCAATAATTTCATTTGGTTGCTTTCAATCAATGCATGATCATTCATAAGGATTTAATGCTCTTTTTATAATCTAAAAAGTCTAAGTTCAACTTTGCATGCAGTTTTTTGAGTTTCCTATATGTAGTATAAATTTTCTCAAAAACTTCAAATAATTCATCATAGGTTAAGTCGCATAACTCCTCTTAATCTAACTGATCAAGCTTGTCGGCCATTAAACACAAGTTTGTGACTTCCTCCTCTGCTTTTATTTCTAAGAAACCTAAAGTTGAGTTTGCCCAGAATGTCCTTTGCAATCTTTTCTTGCTCTTCCTAACATTAGTTTTCTCTTCAACCTTCTCTTTACTAGGATTAGCTTTGAGATTCGGGCAATCAAATTTGATATATCCAGGCTTCATGTATTCATAACAAATCACGTCAGTTGAAACTTTTATATTTTTATGGAACCTACCTTTGTTCCATTGTTAACTTCTTTGTTGCTTCCCTTTACGGAAACTTTTGAATTGCCTTATCATTAAGAAAATATCATCTTCATCCTCAGGCTGAGACTAGTCATTTTTTGAGTCATCCACTTTCAACATGATATTTTTCTCCTTCCACTTGTCTCTTACATCAATCTATGTTTGTAACACTCATTACTAAAAAGCAATTAGTCATCCAAGAATACTGTCAATAGAATAAACAGTTAGGCCTTTAGATTTATTTATAGTAGTAATCTTTGTATCATAATATGTAGGTAAATAATGAATTATTTTATTGACTTTCTCAAAATTTGTTAGTTTTTGACCTAAAGCATGCAATGAAGTGACTATCTATGTAAAATGAATATACATGTCAGTGATTAATTCATTTGGTTTCATGTGAAAAAGTTTATATTCATGTAATAAAATATTCAATCTAGATTGTTTCACTTCATTAGTTCCTACATATATTATGCAAAGTCTATCCCAATTTTCTTTTCCCATTTTACAAGTTAAAACACACATATAGTCTTCAGATTTAAGTGCACAAAAAAAGCTGTTTAAATATTTAGAATCAACTGAGCTAATTCTTTTTCCTATATCTTCTAATCAATAAATGATGATTCAGTTATAATGCCATCTACAAGTCTAGTTGGTCTAGAGTAAACCTTCCTATACTAAAATTCACATGCGATAGTCAAGTAATTTAATAAAAGTATATATACATGTTTTCCAAAACTTGAAAGGGATGTTATCAAACAGTGGGGGTCTAGTGATAGAATATCCTTCAAATGTGTTACAATTTCCAATTGTAGCCCTGATCATTTTTAAAAGTTGTCTAAACCTTAATTTTTGAAAGTAGGCTCTGATACAACTTGAAAGTTTGAATATGTTGTTAGACCTAAATATTTGTCCCAAGGCTAACCAAGAGGGGGTGAATTAGTAATTTAAATATTCTTTAGGTAAATTAGAAAACTGATTTGAGATTTTATCACAATAACTAATTTTCTCAAAATTATTTTTCAACCACAAAATTAGAACTAGTAGAAAATAGAAATGCATTAAAAGTAAAGATAGAAGAATACAAAATTTTATAGTGGTTTGGTCCAACTAGACCTAAGCTCACTCCCTGAAGACTCCCACTTCAGGTATTGCACTATACCAAAGTGACCCTCCTTTTGCTCCCACATTAAGGTGAAGAACCCCTTATAATAACCTCTCTTCCACAAAACCTCGATGCAACATAGTAATATCATCCTTTCTCACCCTCCTTATCATGGCAGAGAACTAACACCCTTTTATACCCTCCTGACATCGGCAGAGTACCGCATCCTTTCACACGCTCCTGGTGTCGGCAGAGTATCGGCATCCCTTCACACCCTCCTGGTGTCAGTAGAGTACCTGATCTCCATTAAAAATCTTCTTTCAAGAGTCTTCAAGAAAGTAGGGAAGAATTTTGAAGAACAAGTAAGAGATCCTCACTATTGGGAAACCTTGTGAATCCCCTGACAAATCCCTCTTAAGAGATCTCTCACTCTCCAATCCCAAGACACACTCCTAAACTCTCCAAGTGTACTCTCAAAAGAAATTCACAGTTGGAGTTGTGTTAGTTAGTTTTAGGACTCTTTATGAAATAAAGGAAAAAACTGTCTAAAAAACTAAAATTTTTAATTTGACTGTCTTGGATTGTACAGTACGGTCATGCATATGAATACTTCAAAAAATCATTATACGATCTCAGACAAACCTATTTTTATACTCTATCTATTGTATATACGAACTATTAAAAAATGAACAAATTCATCAGGTACGATTCTGTATGAATGCCTTCCGTACATTGGTCAGCTTACTGTACGAAATTCATTTTCTATAATATGATTAGTTTAACTAAATCAAGCTTCATTTGGTATAAATATGGATGAGCCCATTTCATACTCTAGATGTCGTCTGTATGAACCTAATTATGTACAGTATGAATAGTTCAAAAAATTTACCTATTTATATGGGATGAATTGCTATGCACATATTTCGTACTTTGGATGAACCTAATTTTATATAATACAAATAGTTCTAAAAATTTATATATTTTTATAAGATGAACTGGTACAAACCCATTTTGTACTCTGTATGTCATTTGTACGAAACTCATTTTATATAGTATGATCAATTCAAAAAATGGTGAGATCATTTGAGATGAACTGGTACATATCCATTTTGTACTCTGGACTTCGTCTATATGAAGACAACTTCATACAGTACAATCAGAACAAAAGAAATTTTTAAGGCATGATTCTATTAACTTCTTTCTGGAGGAACACTCAAGACAAATAGTCCAGTACGATTCAAGAATCATATAGTATGAATAGTTTAAAAAAAAATATGAGTTTTGACTCATTACCCTAGTGTGTGTGTGTGTGCATAGTTACCCAATTACAATCACACTCTCTCAGACTTAAGAAAAATAGAAAAAGTACAGAATTCAATTATAATAAACCCTAATCTAATCTATCTTGAAGTCTTCGATAGTCTGGAGTATGATTTTACTGTAACATTAGTATACACAAACAAAACAAACAAGATTTTTCTAATATGTATTAGGAGAAACATTAATCAACACAATAATATTTTAGTATCATCAAAAACTTACATGATATAAAAGCATATATTTGAAAACTAAGTCACAATAAAATCTTCCATATTTATAGTTGAATTTAAGGAGAATCTTTGATGATCTTTACTCTCTTGTTAGATAATTTTTCCCTCCTTTTTATGAGAGATAACTAGATTATGTGTTATAGGACTAAGCCATTATTACTATCAACTATCTTTACACTCTTACTAGATTATTTTTCCCTACTTATATTGGGGAAGAATTAAAGCCTACATAAAAGGAGTGAATCTTTCCTTATGCTGATAGTATTTACACTCTTGCCAGATAGTTTTTCCTTCTTTTATGGGGGAGAATTGGAGTCTGCAAAAGAGGACAGAGCCTTTTTGAGTAGTTGTCGATCTTTACACTCTTATTGGATAAATTTTCTCTCCTTTTATGGGGGAGAACTATAGCCTATATAAGAAGATCAAGCCTTTGATGTTGTTGATAATCTTCGCATTCTTGTTGAATAGTTTTTCCCTCCTTTTATGGGGGAGAACTAGATCCTTTGAAAAGGACTAAGCCTTTTCTAATGTCGATAGTCTTTACACTCTTCTCGGATAATTTTTCCCTCCTTTTATGGTGGAGAACTGTTGCAACCCATGACCCCGAGTTTGAGATTTTGATGATAACAAATAATGTTGTTTGAATTATCTACTCATTGAATATTATTTTATTT
>NW_021579944.1:0-404 GCF_001605985.2 Dendrobium catenatum
TGCAGACCCCTTAGGTGCTAGAAGAGTGGTCGTCGTCGTGTAAGAGCCTCCTGAGCAGTTTCCTCGAGCCCCTCTTTTTGCTTTCTTTTGATCTTCTACCAACTGCGCCAGCTCCATAGCCTTTCCCAAGTTCCTCGGCTCCAGTATCCTGACTGCTGTTCGGATCTCTGGTCTCATCCCCTTCATGAAGTTCCCTTCTAAGGCTGACTCGGAAATGTGATCCAATCTGCTAGCCAAGTACTCAAACCGATCCCGATAATCTGCCACAGTCCCTTCTTGAGTCAAGGCAAAGAATTGCTCATAGAAATCTCCTTCCCCGTCGGATTGGAAACGCTCTAATAAGCAATCCTTAAACTCTCTCCAATTTCGGATGGGCTCCCTCCTGTCACGCCACTGATACCATG
>NW_021579945.1:0-287 GCF_001605985.2 Dendrobium catenatum
TTTTATGATTGAAATCCCATATTTCCTCTGAGTACCACCACTTCACCTTCCATGATCTTAGCATTCAAATCATTTATACAGTCAAGAACATCAACGCCATATTTTAACATTGATGTATGATAATAAATGATTATTTGAATGTTCTTAGGATTATTATAAGATTATTTTAAGAAAATTTAAAATATTCTATAATATATGAATTGTCCGTCACCTTTGCATGGATTTAATGCAAATATTATACTTTTATTCAAAAAAGAATATAATAGAGAATGTAAAAATATAATTTT
>NW_021579946.1:0-588 GCF_001605985.2 Dendrobium catenatum
TAAAGTCTGAGGATTACATGCGTGTTTCTACTTTCTCTACTGGAAAAGAAATTTGGGATAGGTTGTGCATTACTTATGAAGGAACCAATGAAGAAAAACAATCTCGTTTGAATATTCTCTTACATGACTATGAACTTTTTTGTATGAAACCCCTTCTGAAACAATTTCTGATATGTATAAAAAGGTTCACTCAAATTATAACTTCTTTGCATGCCCTAGGAAGAGAACTTTCAAATTATGAAAAAGTAAACAAGATTTTGAGATGCTTGCCTTCATCTTTTGATGCAAAAATCACTACAATCACTGAATCTAAGGATTTAAACACATACTCGATTGATAACTTGCTTGGCTCACTCATTGCTTACGAGCAAGGGGTGAATCAAAAAAATTTTAATGCAGGTGAGAAAAGAAAGGAGAAAATTGTGGTATTAAAGGCCAATAACAAAAATTCTTATTCTTCCGGGTCTGAGAGCGATGACATTGCCTTAATCACAAGGAAGTTCAAAAAATTTCTAAGGAAGAAGCACAAGTATCATGAAAATTAGAGAAATGGTAAGGATAACAAATATTCTAAAGGATCTTCTGATG
>NW_021579947.1:0-205 GCF_001605985.2 Dendrobium catenatum
ACGATCCCCAGTGTTGATAGAGAATCGTTCGTCCTTTCACACTCTCTAAGTGTGGGCAGAGAAGCCTTCTTCCTTTCACACTCTCCTAGTATGGGAAGAGAACCCTTCGTTTGTTCACACTCTCTAAGTATCGGCAGAGAACCTGATCTCCTTGACAGATCTCCTCATAAGAAATCTAGAAGGAAGAAAGAAAAGAGTGAAGTAA
>NW_021579948.1:0-205 GCF_001605985.2 Dendrobium catenatum
TCTTCTCAGAAAGACTCAAGCCCAAAAAGTAGTGATGATTACACCTTAAAACACAAGGTACTACATCACTAATGAAGAAATGCATTTAAAATCATATAAATTTCTCGACCAATTAAGTGGGAACTCAACCCTGAAGAGATCGTCAAATTACTCTCAAGGGAGGGGAGAAAAAAATTTTGGGGAATTTGAGCTCATAGAGAGTTTT
>NW_021579949.1:0-493 GCF_001605985.2 Dendrobium catenatum
CACTTCTTCTAGAGATAGGAGAGTTGAAAACTGAAGTAAAATTTCATATAATTGATTCGACGACATCCTTTAATGCACTCCTAGGTGGGCCTTGGATCCATGAGTATAGGATGGTTCCTTCCACCCTACATCAATGCATCAAGTACCAACAAGATGGCATTGAGTTTGAAATCAAGGGTGATTTGCAACCATTCTCTATTCACGAGATCGGGATCTATGAGGATGCTGCGTACTATGTTCCCAAAGGGTCCACTACCAAATCTAAGGTAGAGATCAATGTTAAGGAGGAAAGGAAAGAAAATCATAGTCAAAAGCAATTCAAGAGCTGAGAAAAGAAAAAGTCAAGAATAAAAAAAGAGACGATTCTAGTAGTGAAGACGACGTCGAGCGCGTGGTTTTTAGGCCTCCAATCAATCTACCTCAAAGAGGTGGAAGGATGACCCAAAGAGCACGCGACCGAGGTCGCCCTTCCGTTGAAAAGAGAAATCCCCCA
>NW_021579950.1:0-288 GCF_001605985.2 Dendrobium catenatum
CTTATCAACCAGAAGAATATCATCAGTAAAAAAGCATACCTTCGTAATAAAGCTCGACGGCAGGGAGAGAGTTCGACTGATCAGATTTGGATGAAGAAGCACGTAGAAGGAAGAAAGATGGATACCTTCTCAAGACCAAGCTCCCGTTGTCATGAAGGAGGTGTGACTTCGAATGCGAGAGAAGAACTGTGAGAGGAGGTGTGACTTTGGAAGCAATATGAACCAAATTCGTCAAATGTGGCGACTTCGGATACAACATGAAAGCCAATTAGCGTCAAATTTGTGGCA
>NW_021579951.1:0-266 GCF_001605985.2 Dendrobium catenatum
CCGAGTTATACAGAGTAGTACCGAGTTTTTTATATCTCGGTATTAAACAGTTTTGTGAATAACATTATGTACTTTTCATTCAAATGAGGAACAAATAGCTAAAGAAGGTAAAATACCGAGTTATACCGAGTTTTTTATATCTTCGTATTAAACAATTTTGTGAATAAAATTAAGCACTTGACAGTCATATATGGAAAATATAGGTAAAAAGGTAAAATACCGAGTTGTGCCGAGTTTTTTATAACTCGGTATTATACAATTTTGTG
>NW_021579952.1:0-344 GCF_001605985.2 Dendrobium catenatum
GACTTTGGGGGAGACCAAGGTGAACTGGGGAGAACTGGGGATGGAAATGGGAGTGGAGGGGAGGAGAATGGTGATACAGGGAGATGTCGGCCTGTCTAGGACGGGGGTGTCTCTAGAGTCCATGATCCGAACCATCCAGGAGGTTGGGGGTGGATACTTGGTGGAGCTGCAACGATTGGAGAAAGTCAGTGTGGGTGAAGAGCGAGACATTCCTCTTGAAGTGCAACCGGTCATACAACAGTTCAGGGAGGTTTTTCAACCTTCACAGGGTTTGCCACCTCAGAGGGAGCTGGAGCACGCCATTAACTTGAAGGAAGGGGAGACACCGATCAGCGTTCGCCCTT
>NW_021579953.1:0-311 GCF_001605985.2 Dendrobium catenatum
GTCAAACAAGTCGTCAATCCGAGGTAAAGGATACTTGTTCTTGATCGTGACCTTGTTCAAATCTCTGTAATCCACACACATACGGAGTGTCTCATCCTTCTTCTTCACAAACAGAACAGGTGCTCCCCAAGGCGAAACACTAGGACGGACAAAACCTCTGTCAACCAACTCCTGAAGTTGAAAGTTCAGCTCAGAAAGTTCTTTCGGTGCCATCCTGTACGGAGCTTTTGCTATAGGAGCTGTACCCGGAAAAACATCGATAGAGAACTCCACCTCTCTATCCGGAGGTAAAGTAACCAACTCTTCAGGAA
>NW_021579954.1:0-229 GCF_001605985.2 Dendrobium catenatum
ATATAAACACGGCAAGAAAATAGGTTAATAATCATTCGAAAATCTATTTTTTATCTAAAATCCTGATTGAGTATCGGTTTCTACCGCATCATTCATTTCGGGCAAATTTCAACATATTTCAGAGACTCAAAAAAAAAAAAAAAAAGCTTTACAGTAACATTGCAGTAAAAAGAACCTCTTATAACTTATATGCATACCAAATGTCATCCAACTCTCTGATTCTTCACAT
>NW_021579955.1:0-226 GCF_001605985.2 Dendrobium catenatum
GTCACGTTGGTAGTGCAATACTCGGAGAGCGCCTCCGGGGAGTGGATGTAGGTCGAGTTGACCAAACCACTATAAACCCTTGTGTTCTTGTTTTTACTGCTTCCTCTTTTTTTTTTTCTTCCGCACTTGTTTTGTGGTGATTTGGTTTGCTATAATAATTCTTTTTGCTTAAAGAAATTTTTAAATACCAATTCACCCCCCCCCCCACTTGGTTAGCCTCGGGCCA
>NW_021579956.1:0-255 GCF_001605985.2 Dendrobium catenatum
TCTCCTTTTTGGACATACCTAAATCAATTTTCATCTAAAATTTTCTCATGTTTTTTAACCTTTATTTCTTTGTTTCATTTTTCTTTTTCAGTTTTTGAAATATATGAAATGTTGCTAGCCATTTATTTGAAATTTTAATTAATTCTTTTATCTTTTTAATTCTATAAAATTTTTTCATATTAAGATAAAAATAATCATCATAATCATCTTATTATGATTTTTTTAGCGAACGAAAAAGTAAGATGATATGTATAC
>NW_021579957.1:0-1876 GCF_001605985.2 Dendrobium catenatum
TTCCTTCATAGTCATTAACTTTGATTTCTTGGTTATTTCCATCGAGTGACAAAAATAATTTCTTTTGATATAGCTGATCTTCAATTTGCATATGCTTGAAAGCAAAATTTGAACCATTAAATTTCTCAATGTTTTATCTTATTTCATCAGCTATTATTCCCACTTGAACCAAAGAATATTGCTTTAATGCTAGTTGTTGGGAGTAAACAAATTGAAAAAAAAAAATTAGAGAAGATAAAACACCATAATTTTTTGTGGAAAATCCAAAACAGGAAAAATAATGATCCTACATTACTCCAAGAAATTCACTATAAAATTGAGAGGAATTGCATCAATCTTTGTCTCTCCTTACACATTTTCATACACATCACACCCTTTTTATATACACAGTATAACCACCATTATGTTATAACTCATGCAATATAAAAAGAAAAATAAAAACTAACTCAGCCCACTCACAACACCACGACATTGGACCAGAAGCACCTCGACGTTGGAAACAAAAACCCTCGGCTTTAGGATCTCTATCCCACAGTAGGTCCTCAACACTACAACACTGTATCCGCACCATCGTGGCGCTCTCCATGGCTCCTCTCTTTTGTCCTAGAGGGAGCCGATAGCGTCTCGGTGCTGACTCCACAATCTTATTGTTATATAAAAAATAAATAAAGAAAATTCAAGGGCTTCTTCTCGAAACCCCCAAACACACCCAGTGGGGATGACCTCGCTCCCATCAAGTTCGATTGATGGAATTGAGATATGAGATAACAGTGTAACCTGATTAATTGATATAATCAAATTCGATGAATAACTAATAAAATAAAATGGCTCAACAAATGGTTAATTATGGATTTTACCATCGGGCTAGTAAATTGGAGAGGTCTAGCCCTTTATTTGAAATAGTGAGAGGATGGGTGCATGAAGCGTAAGACATTTGCAGCGGTGGTGACAAAGAGAGATCAAAATATGGTGGAGAAAAATGTTGGTTTTCGTTCTTAGGCTTGAAAAAGAGAGTTAATTTGATGCCTTGGAGATTGACCAAAGATGAAAAACAACGCCAAAGGTTGGAGTGGTCAATCTTGGTTGTAGGGAAAATTATTAGGTCCGGACACTCGACGTAGAAACGTCCGGACTCCAATAAAATATTGACATGTGGAATGCACACGTGTCCGCGGAATTTTAAGTCAAGCGCGCCAAAAGCAGAGGTAAGTGCAAGTAAAGCGCATTCAAAGCGCAGTCAAAGTTCCGTGAAAGCGCAATCAAAATACAGTCAAAACGCAGTCAAAAACACACTCAAAGTGTAGTCCACATGACAAATTTTAAGTGGATATTCGGACTTATTTTAAGATATGATGTTCGGACCTAATAATTTTCCTGGCTATAGAGGTTAAGATTTGTGCTCATTTGTAAAGTTAGGACTGTTAGGTGGATGAGAGAGTGTGAGACTTGGAACTTTCCTAAGGCTTCTGAATTATTATAAGATGGATGTGGATCGAAGGAGAGGGTGGAGGGGAGGGGTTTGTTGTGTTTTGACCTTTGGAATAAGAGGCTTGTAAGGAGGTAATTGCTCGCCTGAGCCTTGTATGGCCCATACATAACCAAACTTCTTGACCTCTTAATTCCACCTAATACATCAATAAACTTCATATGATATCATTGTTAACTACTACTAATGTTAACATATTACAATCATAATATCTAAACTACTAATGTTAATTGATACGTACTCAAAAATTATCTTGATCGGGCACGAATCTCAATGCAAAACCAAGTGGGAAACTTTTGAAATTAAAATTGGGACCATCCGAACTCCGATTTCAGCAAACTTATAGTCAAACTAAACGTCTCGGAAATACAAACCCAACGACACCAAATT
>NW_021579958.1:0-256 GCF_001605985.2 Dendrobium catenatum
AGGCCTATTTATATGGTCATTTTCTCATGTAATAGTTAGTTTTTGGTTGATATGAAAAATATATTTTCCTTTGTTCTCTTTGTGAGTGCACCTCTCTCTCAAATCTCTTAGTGAGTTTTGAGAAGAGCTAGATCTCTTTGTGAGTTCTAGACCTTCTTCTAGCTCGTCTTTGTGGTCAAGCAGTGTGAGAACTAAAGGGAATTTCATCCGAATTATATTTTTCTGAAGTTCCTCCCCACAATCCAGTCCACTCAAT
>NW_021579959.1:0-6720 GCF_001605985.2 Dendrobium catenatum
TTTTTTCTAGTAAATTTTCTAAATATTATTTTTTATTTCAAAGCAAACCACATCTACCTCTCTAAAAACCTGCCACTAAATATCTTACAATAATAGTCCAATACTCCGACTTTTAATCAAATTCAACGCGCATGTCGAAAACTTCTGCACTCTAGTTAGTTAAAAGCCAGTTAATAGACCTACTTCGCTCACTCATTATCGTATTGGAAATTAGAACACTGTGATGAATTATATATATACTATATTAAATATAATATATATATATATATATATTACTATAATATATATAGTATAATATATATTTGTGTAATAGTCGTAGCGCGTCCACGCAGGCATAAATTAGATATAAACCATAATACCAATAATTAGCCTTACCTTAGTATCACACTTATTTTTTCCAAAAGAATATAATTTCACTGCGTCTTTTTCAACCAATGGCACGATTCAAATGTCAAGCTTTGGAAGATGACATGAATCATTCTAATAAATTAATGATCAAAGAGTTCAAGAATCTTTTTTAAAATCTCTTTTTTTTGGAATAACCTCCACATCAAAATCATTAAATAATTAGAATATATTAAAAATTCATTAAATTAAACAAAACAGACAACCTACATAAGAAATAATACAAAAACAACTTAACAATAATAATAAACCTGAGAGATTAAAACAATAGTAAAACTCAAAAGAATAGATAATATTTTGATAAACAAAAAAAGCAATACTTATCCTATTTTATGAGCTGTCTTGAATATCCCTATAGCATTAGCAAGTTCTGCCTCCAATTCATTTTTCATCAACTAAAAGGAAAATTAAAGCTAAATAAAATATAAAAAGATATAAGGAGATTTTCACATAATAAGAGGTGAAATATTGGAATATCAAACAAATACAATAATTAGCATTACCTTAGTATCACACCTTTTTTTCAAAAAGAATATTTCATTGGGCCTTTTCTAACTAAAGGCACGATTCGAATGTCAAGCTCTTGAAGATGTATGAATATTCTAATATTGATGATCAAAGAGTTCAATAAGTGTATTCAAAATCTCTTATTTGGGGAATAACTTATGCATAAAAATCATTAAATAATTAAAATATGTTAAAATTTCATTAAACAAAAGACAACATACATAAAAAAATAATACAAAAACAACTTAGCAGTAATAATAAACCTGAGAGAATGTAACATGGCATCTATAGCAAGCACAACTATTTTAAAAATATTATTTTTAATTGCTTTCTCCATAGATTCTTGGAAATGATCACAAAAATCAAAAAATATTTTATCAATAAAATTAACAAAAATTTTAGTAGAACAAAATGAATGATAAAAAAATGATCAAAAAGAAAACAAATTGTTACTACAACATTTAAAAATGCAATGAACTATATAAAAAAATAGACGGCTGGGATTATTTTGGCTAGATTATCTAATTGCCTCCACCGGTCCCAAAGTAGGGAAGCCGACCGTGCGGGAACCCCTCTGTTTCGCGAACACAGGCTGCGGGAAGGAAAATTTTGGGATAACCTGGAAGCCGTGCGGTATTAAGGGGAGAAAAGGCTTCATTTTAAGTGGGTGGGGCCAGTTCTATGAGGCGTACGCCTCACCCAGAATTGCGCAATTGTGCCTCTGAGGCGCGCCTCAGACCATGAGAGGCGTACGCCTCTGCCAGGAGAGGAATTGTGTAAGCCTCGAGGCATTTTTGGGTCAAATTGCGCAGAGGCGAACCTCAAGGCGCGCCTCTTATTGCGCAATTTTAAACAGAGAAGCAAACATGTAAGGACATTTAAGAAATATATAATAGAAGGTAAAGAACCTAACTTAACAAGTCTAAGGTTGGTGAACAATATGCAATTTCTGGTGTGTGATAGGTCATGCAAGTAGTCAACCCAATCATTAATTTATTATTTCAAATTTAAATATGTTTAATTTTTATCAAGAGGTGATCTCAATTCAAAAATTAACATTTTGTGATTTTTATTTGGCTTTTAAACGGCTTGTAAATAAAATTTTAATTTTTTATTAATATTATCCCCACTTTATGTATAGTATTAGTTGTTATAATTTTATGCATTTGAAGGAATTTATTTTGTATTTTTTTTTATTTAATTCTTAATGAATTTTTTAAGTTTCAATTCAATTAAAATATTTGTTTAATTTGGAGGTGAAAATAAGCTGTTAATTAAAATATTTTTTTAGTTTATTATTTGTTATGATTTTACACATTTATAAAAGTTTATTTTATATTTTTCTAATTTTTATTTATTTTTTTTATGATTTTTGGATTTATGAGTTTGTAGGATAATTTATTAAATTTAGTGGTGCAGATGGAGAGTTAGGCTTAGTTTAAAACAGCTTTATTACTGCTTTCAAAAGCAAATTTTTAATACAAACTTCTTTATCAAAATTTTTTTGTACTAGAAAGCTGTTTGAGAAAGTAATAAGAAAGTAGTCCTAAACGAAGTTGTAATTAAAATATGCACTTAGTTTGTTGTTCGTTATTATGAAATTTTATTTATGTTTTTTTTTAATTTTATTAGATTTTTAATGAATTTCCTGATGTCCTAGTATATTCATTATTTGTTATTATCTTTCTTTCTCTCTTTCTAATATCTTTTTAAACTTGCCTTTAATATTTATGTTTAAATTTGACTACATTAAATTTTAGATTAGATTATATTAGTTCTATTTAAGCCACTTAATTTTATTTATTGGTTTAGGTTAGTTTTATATTTTAGCTAGTGCTGAGAGT
This sequence comes from Dendrobium catenatum, assembly GCF_001605985.2. Taxonomy (NCBI): domain Eukaryota; kingdom Viridiplantae; phylum Streptophyta; class Magnoliopsida; order Asparagales; family Orchidaceae; genus Dendrobium; species Dendrobium catenatum. The sequence continues at coordinate 2,757 of NW_021579959.1, forward strand.
TATTTGAATATTATGTTAATTGTCTTGCTTTCTTGCTTTAAGTGTAAAATCCAATTTATTATGTTTCTCTCTCAGATATATATGTATCTATGTGTATATTACTTGTTTTATTTCTTATTAATGATTATATTGTTGATTTGGCTCTTAGAGATAATTTATACAGGTCAGATGAGCTAAGTGTCCAAATAGGTAAATTATTATGAAATAGAAATTAACCTATCAAGTGGGTATGATGCTCCAAATCAAGATCCCATAGTGTCATTGTTTTGGGTTCATCGTTGCCCTTAGCACTCAAATTTAAGTTGAGTTATATCAAATATTAGTATTAAGTTTGCATCATTTGGGAGGTGTTCATTGAAATATTAAGAGATAGCATCTTCTTGCACATTATTTCAGATAACCTAAATTTGTTTAGTAAAACATTTTTTGAAGTAAAAATTTGAAAGTTGGAATATTTAAAACTAAGAAAGCCTAAGATTGGTTGAACAAAGACCCAAGATACATGTCTACAAGATATACTGAATATGTGAAATTATAAAATGTCAATGAATGGTATTGGAAGATTGAGTGGTAAAAACTAATAAATTTAAGTACATTAGATGTGCTTAATTAAAAAAAAAATAGAAATATACATGAGGAGAACTTCTAGCATTAAAACTAGGTGGGTATAATAGAGAAACGTCTTTAAAATATTGTGTAGATTGAAGATTTTATGTAGATTTAAAAGAAATTTTTTAATAACTGTAACTAAACCAGAAAAATTATATTTGATTTTGGCGATGAAAACAAATACATTACTAATACACAAATAGAGCATCCTAAAATAACAAATTTGGAGTAAAACTTTGAAGAATAGAGTTGGAAATCCTTATAGCAAAAATAGACATCAACTATCAAATTATTTGAAAAGAAGTGAAAATTTCCATCAGAAAAATAGGTTATTTGATCTCTAACTCAGACAACCTATTTGAACAAGGGTGAAGGGCTTCAATAAAAAAAATGTTACCTCTGCTGGTTCATACACATTACCACTGGCATTCTATGCAATGCTTTCATACAATAAAGAATATACTGAAGATGATAACTCTTGGCCATCATCTGGAGAAGTTAGCTTTACACCACCCACATGAGCTACCACAACCGTCATCTAAATCATTACCACAAAATCAATTAGAACTTACGATGACCAAGTATAATAGGATAATAGATATGATTAATCTACCCAACTCCCAATAACAGTGTCACTCTAGAAATCATCAGAAGCCAAACTACCTAATTTCTAAAACTAAAATCCAAAGGTAAATCAAAATACAATAATAACAATAATATGATGGAAGCATGGACAATGATACCTGATTCAATGTTAGAATTCCAGTTTTATTGTTGCAGATGGTAGTGGTAGATCCAATCGTTTCACAAGCTGATAGCCCCCGAAGCTGTAACGTAGCCTTAATAATAGTTGAACGTATATATTCTAGTTTGATAAGAAGAGAAGCACACCAATGCTTTGTTTTCCATCATCTTCTTCATTGAGTAGGCAAGACTGAAATTGAGAAAATCAATTAACCATGAGAATCATGAAGAACTTGACGTCATATCATCAAGAAAGAAATACAATCAACACTTACATCAATGTAACAGCCAATGGAAGACCTTCATGTACAGCAACAACCATAATAGTCACCTATTTATAATTCATAGGCTAATTAGTAACTACAATGACAAGATCCAAGTCTTTCATATGGATACATACAACAACAATCAAAATCTTAATAGCTCCATCTACAACATCTTTCACACTTGTATGCCCCTTGACAAGTTGAACACTTCCATCAAAATTCTTTGTATGACCAGTGAAGAGTTTGTAAATTATATTTCAAGTCTTCAGTTTGCAAGATCTAAAATTAAACACATGTAAATTATATCTTGGGTTCATGTTGTCCTTATGATTATAAGGACAAAAGAACAAACGCGGCAATAGAGAGCCCTACTATGCCAGTTAAAGCAGCAACACCATTTAAGAGCACCTTTTCAGAGGAACCATAAATGAATCACATAAGAAAATCAGTATAATCATAAGCAAATCATTAATAAAATGGGCCACAAAAAACTTACAATGGAGTTTGTTCACCACTGCCTTCCGACATACTGGCCATCAATAATCCCCATTCAGTATTGATCCCCACAACAGTCACTTGCACACAGAATAATTTAGAGGAGACACATAAGAAAGAAAAAATAATAACAAAATACATTAAGAATCAATACAGGTAATATAACTTCCAAGGCATAATTACATCTAACTTTGTTTTATGTAACTCTGAGTGAGAGTAAGGTAGAAAAACCCAGAAGCAATCATACCCCTTGAAAATGAAATTAGCATTCAACGCCATTACCATTTGCATCGTTATACTAATGCGCACTATTTGAGGCAAATGAATCATTATAATGGCAAAAACCCATCCATGTTCATTATACAAAAAATAAGATTTCAACTCTAAAAAACAAAATCTTCTCATGAAATTTTTTAAACCCAACCTACGTTACCGAACCACAATAGGGATATCCAATTAAATAGCACTCAGATAATGCTAACAATGTGCCCTTCTAAAACTACCTGCTTCTCATTTGAAATCAATGCCCTGGTTCAAGTAAATCTAAGATACCAACACTAATTCTTATAAATTTATTGCAAATAAATTGCAACTATGGCTCCTTAAAATAATGACAAGTTCCTAGCATGCTTATAAAAAATTGGCTAAAAACTACTTGTGGTTTATCCAGAACATTTTGTTCCAATCATAAGTACTCAAGTGACAAAGCTAGTTTAAAATAATTATCAATCATCTCCTACAGCAAGCAATAATAATACTATAGATATGTGATAATCCCCACACTGCTATTCTACAAGATACAAAAGAAAACAACTCACAAGCATAATCCCATAATCGTCAGCAACTTTGCACCTAGGCATCAAAAATGGTGTTTTGAGATCCTTGTGCGCCTGCAACACAGAATTGAAACAATCTTTTCAGTCTAATGTTGAGAAAGATACAACAACAACATCAATGACCCATTATTGCCAATGACCCACTATAACTCCCACTCACTAAAAGACTACAATTATATGAGAAAAAAAACAAACTCATGGATACATTGCTGGAAGGTCCACCACTTTTCATAAATTAATATAAAGTTGATCATCATACACCTCACGAAGAAATGAACTGCAAGAATCATAAAAGTAGCATACTCAGTTATCACTGAATCAAAAAAAATGAATGCCACTCAAGGTAATTTCGACGAATCAGTCAGAATCACTAACCAATTTAATCGATTCTCAAACATATCATTTTTTTAATATCGACATAGTCAATGCATTTTGAACGCATTTTATATGACATTATAAATAAGAGTGATGTGATTGACATACAAGAATATGTTGGGCATTATATATTTATAATGATATATATAATATAGATCATGTTAAAAATTCAATGATTTGATCGGGTATAGTGTAATTCTCATTCAAAAAATAGAGTTGATTTTTTCTATTGTTATATAATATAAACAAAATTTTCATTACCACAACCGAGGATAGCTCATTTGGTTTGGAGTTGAGAGAGAGGAAATAAAAATGAAATGGAAAAGGATATATTAAAGAACATGAATTGAAAATAGCTTTCCACATTTGTTTGATGGAGGAGAAAGTGAACAACCATGTAATTAATGCTTCGGGATTTACTTTAGCTTTTCCTTGGGTTTCAGCAAAAGCACATAAGAAATACATAAGTTAGAATTTCATTCATAAAATTAATTTTTTTATGTATCACAATTAAACCAAAATGATCAAATTTAACTGTGATGTAAAAAATATTTCTTATCCATTTTCTTCAAAGCAAATGCAACCTATGTAAAAGAAGAAAGAAAGAAATAAGCAAATGAAATAACAGTGTTTCATCTA
>NW_021579960.1:0-301 GCF_001605985.2 Dendrobium catenatum
GTGCTTCGTGTAATTTTTTTTTTTGGGGAATTTTTTTTTTTTAATTTTATATTGATGAAGCAATAAATTCACAAAAGTTTAATATTTTTAGAATTTTATTTTTGGGAAAGTGATTTTAAACTAATTAAGGACATATATTTGAAAGAATTACAAGATAGGCTATGATTTCGTAATAATAATGAAAATAATGATGAATCAAATTTGCATCAATTATTCTGTTGACTAGAAATTTAATGATCTTTTCTTTAATTATAAGAAATAAAAATGGTAATTCTTTGTAGAACAAACTCTAACTTATGGC
>NW_021579961.1:0-280 GCF_001605985.2 Dendrobium catenatum
TTAAATTAATGGAATAAGAGATTATAATATTAATATTAATGATGATGATGATGATGATGATGATGATGATGATGATGATGATGATGATGAAGCTGTACAAAATTAATATTAGTGAGGCAAGAGTCAAAGTTATTGCATAAAAAGGAATTATTTATAAAATAAAAAATCATGTTGGGATATCATTATGTAAAATACATCATAATAATTTTTATAAGCATTCAATTTGCATTGAGATTAGTGCAATTCAAGATATCAAATAAAATATTAATCTCAAAATTAA
>NW_021579962.1:0-303 GCF_001605985.2 Dendrobium catenatum
TGATTCACACATTCATTTATTAATAGTCAACTATTGCCTCTCCCTCCAAAATTTTTATATTATTTTTGAATTACTATAGTCATTGTAACTCTATAAATAGTGCTATTATATATTGAAAAAATTTTAATTTATAAATGATATGAAAATATTGAAATAATTTATTTTCTTTTGATTAGTGATTGGTGGCCTGCCTTGATCATCATTTGTTGGGTTAGCTAGTTATCTTTTTATTATTATTATTAATCTTTTTAAATATTTGTATCATGTTCTCGTACAGTCGTACATTCTATCCATCTTTCAAGA
>NW_021579963.1:0-599 GCF_001605985.2 Dendrobium catenatum
TCAGCTGCTTAGCCCCCAATAGTCAAAGCACGGCCAATTGTGATTTATTTTTCAGCATTTTCGTATATATAACTGCTTGGATGAGTTTTTATTATAAACTGTTTAGGATAATCCCTGCAGGAGAGTCTAGATTTTCTATTTTTAATAATATAATGTATTTGATAGTAATTGTTGTAAAAATTATTAAAATGGAGCATCTTAAATGAATAGGAGTCCAAAGAGAAAATAAAACTCCTGCAAGGGGTTTTCCTTTTCATTTGGACATCCTTTTGAAGGACCTACTACAAGAAGCTAAAAGGACTGAAGATGATCCAAAGACGAATCAAGGAAGTAAGGAAGAAGACTGAAGATGTAAAATGTCTCATTTTAAAGATTTGCGTCATTTCGGGGTTGTTGTCGGTGGAGCCCGGCCACCATTACTTACTGTACTCTGTGATGTAATATTGTATGGCACTTGCCATGGACATTCTTTTCCGTGAGATTTTGTTCTTTTTACTGTTGTTTGTTTACTCTGATTGCGCAGTAGAACCAGCATGCTTTTCATAGGTTTCTTTCTTGCATGTGCTTGTGTCTGACCGTTAGGCTCTTTAGGGATAAAA
>NW_021579964.1:0-205 GCF_001605985.2 Dendrobium catenatum
TATACATACATACATACATACATACATACATACATACATATACATTTGGGTGCCTATTATTATTATTTGGACAAAAAGAAGTTAGTTTTAAGCAATCTTTAAAATTGCGTATTCGGGTATTGAGGCGTTTTTTGTTCGTGAGGCGAGGCGTAAGCCTCAAAATCAAAAGATTGCGTAAACATAAAATGATAAATTTTTTCGTAAA
>NW_021579965.1:0-291 GCF_001605985.2 Dendrobium catenatum
TTCTTTCATGTCAATGGAAATCATGTCGATCCCTGTTAGAACAAAGATGGGACAGAGATATAACTGAGAAACTTAAAGGGCCCGTAGGATTACAAGCAGGATTCTAACCTGTAAACTGTTTTATCAAAAACAGTTATTAAATTTTGACATACTGTTTGGGTTTTTTTTTTTTCACGATTTAAATTTTTTGAGATTTTTAAATCTTTAAACGGTTAAAAGGCTGCAAATATGCTGAAACTAATCAATGACAGAGTTGGTAACAAGATTTATCAAAATAGTAGGATTGAAAAT
>NW_021579966.1:0-236 GCF_001605985.2 Dendrobium catenatum
AAGTTCTAAAACTTGCGTCGCCGTTTCAATTTACTTTGGTCGAAAAGTTTGGTGTCCGTCGACCTAATCTTGATACCATTAGAATTTTTTTTCTTCTCTTAAGCTTACTGGTTTCTATTCGGTGGGTCTTCTGGATTCTAAACATGTAGCTATCCAACTATCTAATGATCTTGATTACAGTAGGGTGTTTGCTAGACGATCCTATTTCATTTTTAACTGTCAAATGCGCATTTTAA
>NW_021579967.1:0-1480 GCF_001605985.2 Dendrobium catenatum
CCAACGTATCTTTCCAACTCTTACACATAGAGTTAGTTTCAAAGAAGTGAAGTATAGCTCTATTGACATCAGTTTTAACAATCTCCCAGTAAAATTTAAGAAAAGAAGAGGTAATACTATCAATGCCAGGAGCCCGATTGTTCCCCATGCTGAACAATGCTTGACGAACCTCCTGCTCCGAGATCTCCTCCTCCAGCATAGCATTCATTTGTTCAGAAATCATATCTTCCCTCTGGAAACTAGGCCAATTGTCCATCTGAATCTATCTTTCCCTCCACTTTAATCTAAAAAAATCCAAGAATTCCTGTTGAATAAGCTCCTGTTCCGTGATCTTCTCCCCACTAGAATTCTGAACTTCAACAATTCTGTTACCACGTCTTCTAGCCGTAGCAAAAGAATGAAAGAAGTGTGAATTAGCGCCACCTTCCTCCAACCATTTGGTCTTTGTTCTCTGCCACCACCAGGTCGCCATTCGAGCCAAAGTCGAATTCAATTCCACAGCCAACTTACGCAGTTGCAGATCCTGAGCTTCACTAAGACCCACATTAAAACTCTCCAGCATTTGTAGTTCCTGAATGCGGCCTTCCAGCAAATCCTTTAGCCCCTCAAGCTCCTTAATACGATTACGGCTCCAGAAGAACAAGGACCTGAGTGTTCTTTGACACTTATGATTCAACACATCAGTCAGCAGCCCGTAGTCTTCCTTCTTCCAGTTTTTCCACACCAATTTCCACGTAGCTGTGTAAGTCATCCAGATATCTTCAAAACGAATCCATTTGCTTCTGGGCCTTGGGTTGCCAAGAGACAAATTCAATAACAAAGGGCAGTGGTCCGATGCTATACGCAGAAGATGCCTCACCGGCCAAGGGAGCCAACCGCAAACCTTCAGTGTTCATAAGCACCCTGTCAAACCTTACCCAAATCTTACTGTTGCCAATCTTGTTATTAGACCATGTGAATTTTGGCCCCAAAAAGCCCAAGTCATGCAAATCATTATCAACCAGGAACCCAGCCATCTCTTGCACGCTAATTGAATATTTAAATCTTTTCCTTCCTTTCTTCTCATATTGGTCAAGACAACAGTTAAAATCTCCCCCCACGATCACCAGGAATTCAGCATTAATACTGGCTCCAATGGTATCCCACAGAGTACGCCTACCATGATAGTCTTTGCAAGCATAAACAACAGCCACTATCCATTTCTGGGTATTAGGAAATACCAAGCTACCAATCAAAACTTGGTCCATAATAGTAATCAGCTCAAACCGAGCTACATCCCTTCTCCATAAAGCCAGCAGACCTCCTGAGAGTCCTACAGCTGGAAAATGAATAAAGTGCCACTCATTACCAATTAGCCTATCAACATCACTCCTGTTGACATCTTCCACCATAGTTTCCACCAGTCCAACAAAAACAACCTCATTATTTCTAATGAGGCTACGTAGGTAGTTTCCCGTCTGTTTCTTACGGGCTCCCCTGC
>NW_021579968.1:0-221 GCF_001605985.2 Dendrobium catenatum
CGCTAAAAATTGCGCATTTTTTAAAATTAAGATGGACATAATGTGACTTACCTCAAGACGAACAAATTTTTCAATTGGGCCGACGGACGAAAACAGTTCGAAGTCACCCAAAACGAAGATATTCTCTTTCTCTCTTTTCTCTTTCTTTCCTAATCATCATAAGCTTTCTTTGTTTGATAAAAAAAGAATAAAGGAAAAGAAATAACATTTAATAAAGCCAT
>NW_021579969.1:0-248 GCF_001605985.2 Dendrobium catenatum
GGGGGGGGGACTTATAAGTAAAAGTCTAGATATTTTGTAGATATGCCGGGGGTCCAAGGGGGCAGCGCCCCTGCAGATATGCCGGGGTCCAAGGGAGCAGTGCCCACTGGCGGGGTTCAAACTACATATAAAAATTATAAATGAACACAAAAGCCCTCAAACTTGCATAAGCGAGAGACTATTACCTGTTTTAGAAGAATCAACTCTTATCAAGAGAGAATTTCAGACTATTATGCATTTTACAAGAA
>NW_021579970.1:0-228 GCF_001605985.2 Dendrobium catenatum
GGATGGAGGAGCTCGATGCGCTCGATGAACTCAGGTTGCAAGCTCAACAGAACTTGAAAATTTATCGAGCAAGAATGACAAAGTCTTTTGATCGAATGGTGCGTCCTCGATCATTTCAAGAAGGGGAATTGGTCCTTGTGCAGAGAAGACCAATCATCCCACACCGAAAAATCGGTGGCAAATTCATTTCTAACTGGGAAGGACCTTTCGTCATCGAGAAGGTATTTC
>NW_021579971.1:0-201 GCF_001605985.2 Dendrobium catenatum
TCCACTACTTCCTAGCAAACATGAGTTTTAACTCGGACCACTCTTCCATTAGTTCCTTTGTTTTCAAGCAAAAAGTAGAAATCACTAAGCATGACATTGGAGCATTTCTAAACGTAAGGACTGAAGGATATAGAGCCCACACCCTAATGAGTGAATCTACATTCAGATGGGATGAAGTCAATAATGCGATTAGAAAGAATA
>NW_021579972.1:0-995 GCF_001605985.2 Dendrobium catenatum
GGTGTGTTTACTATTTTTTATGTGTTCCATGTATTTTTTACCTTGAGGGTTAGTGTGAACTTCAATTTAAACACATATAACGTAGTGACACCCTAAGGACAATAATTAAGGATCCGTCTAGCAAACTTAGAAATTTTTTAGGTGCTAGGATAGATAACTGATTGACATGAAAACTTCAACATTTGAACTTAGAGAGATCATAAACCTCCCAAAATTTTCTAGAAATTTTTAGGAGCTTTTAGACCACTTAATTAACCAACCCTAATTAACCTGTTAAATAAGGCCCTGAGACCTTTTAAAAATTATAATAAATTTATTTTAGGTCAAAAAATATCTACCATACCTCAAATTGTCCAAAATTGGATCCTTGACCATAGATAAATAGGGCTTCTTAGTTTGACTTTAGGTTGACCCTTAATTTGACCATAGGTAAAAATTACCTTTTTGCCCCTAATAAATCATTAAAAATTATTAAAAATTCCAAATTTTCTCCAAACCCTTGGGATCACTTTATGAGATCATTACTGATATTTTGGGGTGATTCCAATAAGTTTGTGGTTAATTTGGATCAAAACTATAAAATCAACCCCTAAGTAGATATTTAGATAATTCCCTTTAATACCCTGAACTTATAAAACTTATAACTAATTGTAAGAAAATTATAAATTAGGAAAACACACTTGCATTAGACTCCAATTAGGGTCTAGTATTTATTAAAAATAATAGGATTCTATAAACTATCCTAAATTAGAGAGTCAACTTTTTTGTCAACCCTAGCCTATAGTCTAAGGCACAAAACTTAGAAAATTCATAACTTTGCCTAGAAGACTCAAAATCTAGTGCACTACCTGGCTAACTACTCATCTTAAAGTCTAGTATTTACTTAAAATATTAAGAGACCCAGACCTAGCCTATTTTCCATAAGTGACCTTTTAGGCCCTCTCAGCCTAGTACCTAGGAGAACCGAGGACTTTTCAAAATTAGCTAATACAATT
>NW_021579973.1:0-297 GCF_001605985.2 Dendrobium catenatum
TTCGCCCCTGATCTCACGCCTATTTACGAGCTATGCCGCTCCAGAAAATCTATAAATAGAGCCCTCATTCTTCACAAAGAGGACCCATGCAAGAAGAGAAGTGGAGAAGAGAAGGAAGAAGCTCCTCCTCGACCACCACCGGAACCTCGCTGGAGCCTCGCCGGACCACCGCCGGAACCTCGCCGGACAACCACCGGAGTCTCGCCGGACCACCGCCAGAGCCTCGCCGGAGATTCGCCGGACCACCACCTGAGGCCCTCACCAACACCCGAGGCCTTCACCTTCACCTTCACCTGA
>NW_021579974.1:0-559 GCF_001605985.2 Dendrobium catenatum
TACATCAAATATATTTAGAAACTCAGTCATAACAAGTTAGCCTCATCTCAAATACTTTCTCCTAGGTTACTTCCTGCTCTAATCTGTGCTTCCACTGAATCTTGATTATTAGAAACTATTTGTTCCTTAAATACATTACAGTAAATGCCAAAAAAACATTTAGGTTCTTTCTTGTAAGTTAGATTGGGTTGTACCTCTATATTGGCTTTTAGGACTCTTTGATTCATATCTAGCACCCATTTCCTCAATACAGACAAATGAAACACTTATGAATGTTAGACATATGGTCTGATAGAAACAACCTGTAAAAGTGTATTTTCCAACCTTCTCAATTACTTCAAATGATCCAATATATGGAGGGATCAATTTGATATCTTTTCTAAATTTGTTGACACCCTTTATTGGCCTGACTTTTAGTACATAAAATCACTTAGCTACTTGAAATTATACAGACTTGTACTTAGGGTCAAACTATTTTCTTTTGTTGTTTTGAGCTACTTTTAATCTTTTTCTAGTCAATCTTATTTTCTTAGTAGCTCTATCCATTAGCTCAAAACCC
>NW_021579975.1:0-203 GCF_001605985.2 Dendrobium catenatum
GGAGTCCTTCAAAAGAATTAATGTAGGAAGAATCGTATGGGCATAATATACCATAATATACCATATAAATACCATATCATATATTCTATGAATAGAATAATAAAAGAAAAATCTTTAATAGAGGATTAAATAGAAGAATCTAATACTACTAATTATGAATATGTATAAAAGAGGGAAAATGAAATGGGATTTTTTGTTCCAAT
>NW_021579976.1:0-1295 GCF_001605985.2 Dendrobium catenatum
GATTGTATGTGCATAATAATAATAAAAATAAAAATAATAATAATAATAATAATAATGATAATGGTACGTAAATAACTGGATAGCATATGACTTAGTTTTTACTATTATTATTTTTTATTTCTAAAAGAAAAAATATATCATGTGAGTTTTATCATCTCCTGTCAGAATTATGGCAAATTAGGAGGGAGATATCCTTTTAAATATGCTGACTTGCAAAATCAATATACATTGACTATAACAGTTAGCTTAACCTCCATTGCTCAGTGTTTTTATGCTACCTGAAAGCAGTGTGATCTATTTTTTTTTCTTTTAGAAAAAAAAAAAAGAAAAAAAAAACGAAATCATATATTATATTGTCATTTATATACCATTTGTTATATATACACACAATCACATTCATCCATCCGCCATTGAGATATTTTTTTAAACTTTAGTTTAAGTGTAGAGAGAGAAATGAGTAACATGTCATCTATATGCATTAACATGCAGCGCCAACCAAGACACAAAAGTCATGAATGCGCATTAATATATTACTTGAAAAAATAAATCAAGTCATTAAAGCGTCGTGTAAACGTTATATATGCAAATGTAAGAAAAAATTCATTAATTTTTTTTACCCTTTATGATAAGTTTGCGCCGAATGTCGTGAGGGAGCGAGAGAGAGGGGGGTTAGTATGGCTCCAACGATCAAATCACGCGAAAAGAAGCGAATAGCAGTTAAACCTCCATTTTTTTCATATTTTGTTTGGTGAAGAAGCAAAAGTTGTACTATTTTTTGTAAATGATTTAAGTGTATATAATTTAAAATTGGCCAGCATTTAAGAGTGTTTATGCTTGGCTTCCTCTGTGTGAAGGTGATAATGGTGGTGACAGAATCCTCTACTCCATGTAACTTATTCATATCTTAAATTTTCATTTGTTTTCTCTTCATTTTAATATTTTTTCCATATTTTATATATACATGCATATGTGGATATCTATAATTTTTTATTTTAATGCGATGTTAATATGATAAGCCTTAGCTTTTTTCTTTTCCAAACTCACCACTGTAATGTTTATGTGTGAAGGTGAAAATGGTGGTGAGTTTGGAAAAGAAATAAGCTAAAGCTTGTTACATTAACATTTAACACGTAATAAATAAAATATATATAATATATATATATAATATATATGTATATTATTATATATATATATATTAAGATCTGAATAAGTTTACATGAACTATAGGGTTTTGTCACGACCATTGTCGCCCTCACACAAAGGAAGCCAAGCAAAATGCCTCTTAGATGCTTGCC
>NW_021579977.1:0-234 GCF_001605985.2 Dendrobium catenatum
TATGTTTGAAATGTCCAAGTTTCAAGTTCAAATGAGGAGTATTCTAATCACAATGAAATTTCTAAGTTTTCTACACATAGGTCCTTAATTATTGTCCTTAGCGATGTCACTAAGTTTGATAGATTTGAATCAAAGTTTAACTAACCCTTGACTAAACATGAAATAAACACATAATAACAACCAATTCCTAGATCTATGAGAGCCTTAGACTAAGTGCAAGTGTGTGCTTCCTAA
>NW_021579978.1:0-212 GCF_001605985.2 Dendrobium catenatum
TAAATTTGGTTAGAGTTTAAATATTAATGTGTTTAGGCTTATTTTAGAATACATTTTTTTAAGTTGATTGATTAAATGAATTTGATTAGTTAAAAAATTAAAGGACAAATATAACTTAACTAATTAGATTAGTTGCTGATTTTAAAGTTGGATTAAGGATTTTTGGATTTTTAAATGATTTTTGAATTTTTTGAAATTATTTGAATTATTTA
>NW_021579979.1:0-203 GCF_001605985.2 Dendrobium catenatum
GTGTCATTTGGCTTGTGTTATTGTCTTGTATTTTTTTTTTTTTGTTTTTTGTTAAAAAAATTTTGAAAAACAAAAATTTTGTTCTTTAATTCAAAATGCCTCCTTATTTTCATGTATTCATCAATTCAGGGGGAGTTTAGGAGATTTTTTAAATTTGAGATCATAGAAACAATAATTGTTTTGCCATCATCAAAAAGGGGGAG
>NW_021579980.1:0-289 GCF_001605985.2 Dendrobium catenatum
GTTGTTTGAGTGTCAAATTTATCCACAATATCATCGGCTGGATAAATAATAAATGAGCATCTTGAAAAGCATAGCTTGACGGCATTTTCATTTCCTAGAAAATTATGAACTAAATCTAGATAAATTGAAGAACCAACTTCATCAATATGTGTACTTTAAAGTGAGTTTTGCAGATAGCTAGAATCTTTTTATTGGAATATAGTTGTCACCTTATTGGATCAGGCATTTTGTTTTAAAATAGATTTGTCTTTAGGATTTAGTGCAGCTAGGGTATTAATCATTTCTTTCA
>NW_021579981.1:0-429 GCF_001605985.2 Dendrobium catenatum
TTAAATTATTTAAAATATTATTAATATTTAGTATATTTTTTTATTTTATTTTAAATTATTGTTATAATTCAGAAACTTGCTTAGTTTTAAATTAATATCTTTTAATTATTATTTAATTGTAAATATCATTATTTTAAAACTATTTTAAAATCCCTTTTATTGCTTTGAACTTACAAAAATCATAACTTTCCCGTTTTAAATCGGATTTCCATGCACAGCACCTTGTTTTGTTCGTATTTGAATTTTGTACGATTTGAGACCATTCTTGTTTAAAAATGATAGGTATATCTGTAGTTATTTTGAAAACAGTAAAATGACACTATTTTAAAAATACCCTATTATTGTATTTAAACTTGTAAAAATCATAACTTCGTCATTTTAAATCGGATTTCGACGTGCAACCCCTCGTTCTTCTCAGAAAAATGCGTA
>NW_021579982.1:0-207 GCF_001605985.2 Dendrobium catenatum
TGTGGATAGGTTCTGAGTTTAATGGTTACTTCCAAAAAGTGGAATTTGAAAATCTTTCTTTTTTTTTCTCTCACTGTAAAATGAATGGTTATTGTGTTAATGAATGTTTCATGTTACACCTTCAAATTTGTAAAGATAAAGCTATTTCCAAACAATCTCAATGCAACGATGTGCTTGTTCTTGCGAATGAAAATTTGCCTGGTGTTG
>NW_021579983.1:0-233 GCF_001605985.2 Dendrobium catenatum
AAGCTGCTATAAGTTATCCAATGTTTCAGATGTATTGATTATAGATTAAGAAAATTAAACTTAATTCAAGGATCGAAGTCTTTTGGTGGAGGTTACATCACAATGTTTTTCCTATGTTCCATTTTTTGGAATATAAAAGATTAAGTGATTGGAATTTATGTCCTAGAGGATGTATGAAGATAGAAAATTATGAACTTGTTGTGTTTAATAGCTCTATGCTTGTTCAAATTGTT
>NW_021579984.1:0-352 GCF_001605985.2 Dendrobium catenatum
CTTGTGGCATGCTATGACACATCTCACACACTTGCACCATTCACCATAGTACACATTGGGTATAGAGACCTAAGGTGCATGATCCACAGCATACCACATATGCATTACTTTCTACTTTTCATAATGAGGGAGCCAAACCTGTTTGGGTTCCTATATTTAACATTTGATAATTTTGCAGGAGTGCTCTCACAAAAGGCCTCGTGAGAGTATCTGGTACCTGGATAGTGGATGCTCTCGACATATGACTGGTGATGCAAATCAGTTTGTTGTACTAGAGTCTAGGACTGGACGCAAGGTTACTCTTGGAGACAACACCACCAAGAAGGTGGTAGGCGCAGGTATAATTTGTAAT
>NW_021579985.1:0-282 GCF_001605985.2 Dendrobium catenatum
GCACACCACTTAGAGCGCCCGTGACTTGCAATACGACCGGCACATTTTATTACAAGGGGTTCAATCAGAAAATTATCGGGGATGTGCGAGAATTTCCTATGTGTTTACAATGAGCACAAAAGTATTTTGTAGGAAAAGTAAATTTTCTTTTTACTTTTACTTTTACTTTTACCACCCCCCATCTTTTAAGATAATTACTAGCCGTATCGGGGTGTATTTACGTTCGTATTTACATTCGTATTTATGTACGTATTTCACCTGCTAGTGAATACTGTAGGAATC
>NW_021579986.1:0-508 GCF_001605985.2 Dendrobium catenatum
CTTCTTGCTCGATCTTCCGTAGTGTTTCTTATACTCTTGGTACGAAGGGACTACTGACATCAATTTCATAACCCTCCAACATATCTGTTCTTCACAAGTGCAATGTCACAACATTATAATAAATTGTTGTAACCAATGCTTGAATGGGCAATTCCCTAGCTCTTTAAGAACTCCATTAAATGACTCTAATGCATTAGTTGTCATAACTCCACAATGAAACCCATAATCGTAGGATAGAGCCCACGACGTAACATTACGCTCCACTAACCACTGGTGAATTTCAGCCTTCATCTTTATCATATCTATCATGCACCTATAAAATACCGTTGGGTCATCAGTGTCCCTTCCATGTAAATCTTCTAGCACATAAACTCTAAATCACCAACACCCATTCAGAGCACTGCTTTCTTAAAGTTCTCACATAGGTGGCGTAGAAAAGTGGCGATTTACATCATTTTGAAAAATTTTACTACAACCATGAACCAAACTAGCGTGCATGTCGGATATA
>NW_021579987.1:0-242 GCF_001605985.2 Dendrobium catenatum
GACCGGACGCCCCCTTCTCCTCTCTTGGTTTTCTTGCATGAAGCCCAGGTTGAGCCCCTCTCCTTCTCCCGCCTACTCCCTTTCTCCCATCGATTTCTCCCCAAGGAAGCTATCCGATCTCCACTGCAACAGCAGTCGCTCTGATTTGACCTAGCCACCGGTCATTTTTTCTATTGGTATATCTTCTACATTCTCATCTTCTTTTTCTTCCTTTTAGCAATCTTGATGATGAAAAAGTGATT
>NW_021579988.1:0-218 GCF_001605985.2 Dendrobium catenatum
CGTCGGCTCCGCCTCTCTCCGACAAACTTGAAGTGTCCGGCCGCCCTCTAGGAGTACTCCACAATCGATTTTAGGTTTTTTTTTTTAGTTTAGGGTTAGATTTTTACAGTGAAAGAAAATCTAGGGTTTTTTATTTTTTTATTTTTTTTGTGTTTTTGGATTTTTTTAGTTTAGGGTTACATTTTTTTACTTTGGGAGTTTTGTTAAACTAATATTTT
>NW_021579989.1:0-827 GCF_001605985.2 Dendrobium catenatum
CTTGATGTTGTTGTTGTTGTTGAAAGTTCGATCTAACATATCTAAAGAAACCTAAAAGGATATTTGACTATGACGAAAGTGACTCAGCAATTGAGATACTCCATTTGTTCAAATTTTATGTAAACATGGAACAAAAAGAAATGTTACATGCGAGAAAGAATAAAAATGTATGAACAGTACCCTCATTTGTTCAACAAAGGTACAATTGCTATTGTTACATTTATTAAATTTAGAGGATGAAAATTTTATAAGAATGGTAGATTGTAATAATCAGTTTATTTTTTAAAAAAAAACTTATAATCTATGTTGCACTGATACACTATTTATGAAGGCATGTTGTATCTGATACACGGATATGCCTCTGATACTGCACCAATATGTGCTAGATACGGCAAAGCCGTATCCAATTAAAATACTATTTAATTTCAAAAGAACATGCGTATCCGTTGAAAAACAAAAAAAATCCGAAAAAAAAAAGACACGTTGAATTTACATCTGCGGCTACAAGCGAGGTTCTCTCATTTCCGAGATGGATTTGAGTCTCTAGATGATATGAGAATATTAGAAATTGATAATCTTTTACTTGATGAGCCTGAATTAGAAGCTATGATATTTATTGAAGATGACATAGAAGTTCAAACACAAACCACTGAAGAAGCTAATCATATTATTCATTCTATTGAATAGTTAAAACTTCATGTGCTAGACAATTTATGTTTATACTTTTGATGTTGTACTAGACATTTAACATTTACTTTTATTTTGATATTATAAGTTATAAGCTACAAATGATGTTGCTTTCATTTTTTTTGTGATTGCTTACTTAT
>NW_021579990.1:0-339 GCF_001605985.2 Dendrobium catenatum
AAGTAACTATTGGGGCTTGTGCATATGAAAAATCTAGAATCAGGTCTTAAAGTTCTTGCAAAATAAAGACAAAATCTTTTGTTAGTCTTATATGAAATTTAATATGACTTTTGAAAAATTGAACTGGAACTATACTCTGTAATAACAGTCGGGTGTAGTTTTTTGAAGGCACGTCAACATTTCCTCTTTCCTCATTAAGATCTCGTATTCATTGAGATGGGATGTTGTAACAAATCCGAAAAGTTATCAACTTTTATTTGCAATAAATTAGCCACTTTTGATGTGAAACGTAATGCATGGACACAAGAACTTCTTGGGGATTTTAATATAAGATTGTTA
>NW_021579991.1:0-208 GCF_001605985.2 Dendrobium catenatum
CATATTTTTCATAACTAAGATAGGTAAAATATAGCCTTCCTCGAGCCAGATAATTTTTAGAACTTGGCCAACAGTTAAAAATGATCTGAAGAGGCTTTAAACAAACTATCTCTCTAAAAATCCTCCTCTCTCTAACCATGTGCCTTGATTGAGTGGAAGTGAGTGGAATAGTAAAAAATAATATTTTCAATCGAGTGTCATGGTGCTT
>NW_021579992.1:0-214 GCF_001605985.2 Dendrobium catenatum
TGAATAAATTATAGCTCAAAGGGATAAGTTGGATAGCACCTCCAAGAAAGGGAAAGTGAAAGACAAAACCATTGACTTACATATTGATGGTAACCACGTGCCTAGTTCTTAATGCTCTAATTAAGGTAGTGATGAGGTGCTCATGCTTTTAAGAAAACTTTGAAGCTTACTAAGAAAGAAAAATCAAAGGTACAAGAAATCTAAAAATTATAAA
>NW_021579993.1:0-330 GCF_001605985.2 Dendrobium catenatum
AAAGTTAATTATAATTAATTATAATAATTATAACTAATTAAAAATAATAATAATCAATTAAAATAATTTCAATTAAACATTTATTTAATATATTTTATTTTATATTTTCTTTTTGAAATCCCTCGGGTAGGCGGATTTATGGGATTTGGCCAAAGTAGTGTGCGAAAGGGATAAAGTTACCTTCACGGCACGAGCTCCTGTTGTCTTCCGATCCAACAGAGAAGGGAATGCGGTCGAGTGAGCAAAGTCAGGCAGAGGAGGCGCCGGCCAGGTAGGGTTCTCCCTCTCTCTCACACACACTCTCTCTCGGCTTGGGGTAGGCACAGGCAG
>NW_021579994.1:0-270 GCF_001605985.2 Dendrobium catenatum
ATTTCTCTACCGCCACGAATATTCCAGGACGCAACAGAACTAAACCTCTTTTTTCTGTAAAAAAAAAGGCTCAAAATATTTAAACCGAAACTTTTAATTAAAATAAGTCTCAAAATTAATAACTTTACTTTGAAACAAGTGTAATTTAAATTTTTTATAATTTTTCATATAATACATAACTTTAAAGTTGGCTAGAATATATTCACCACAATTAGGTGTCAATTCGGGTCAGCGGGTCGGGTTCGGGTCTAACCCGAAACTGACCCGGCA
>NW_021579995.1:0-322 GCF_001605985.2 Dendrobium catenatum
TTACCTTTCAGGTAATGCAATTATTTTCTTCAACTCATTTTCACTTTATCTTAACTCACGTCCACCTTTACAACAAAGAAACGTTCCACTACTTTCTGGCCAACATGTCCTTCAACTCTGACCACTCTGTGATTCGCTCCTTTATTTTCAAATAAAAAGTAGAAATCACTAAGCATGACTTAGGAGCATTCTTGAACTTAAGGACTGAAGGAGGTAGAGCCTATACCTTAATTACCAATGATTCATATAAGTGGTATGAAATTAATAGGGTAATTAGAGGAAATAGAATAGATGAACATGTGGCTAGGGTATCTGGTCTTGT
>NW_021579996.1:0-227 GCF_001605985.2 Dendrobium catenatum
GCATGCTCCCTGGATCTAATAGGGGGTAGCCCTTTGGGCATCTGAAACACTGTGGAGTGCTGTTGTAGAAGATCCTGGACCACCTCAGATATGACTTCTGGCTCTCTTTCTACCTCCATGCCCACTTGCTGTAGCTCTATCAAATAGCCCTCTCCATCATCTCTCAAAGTCTTGAAGATGGACTTCAATACCACTCTGGATCTGCATAAACTGGGGTCTCCCTGTAG
>NW_021579997.1:0-285 GCF_001605985.2 Dendrobium catenatum
ATGCAGATGGCACTAGTGTTATCACAGAGAACTGAGATGGTACCTACAGGTAATCCTAAATCCAGTACTTGCTGTTTTAACCAAAGGTCTTGGGCCACACAACTTCCTAAAGCAATATACTCGGCTTCAGCAGTGGAAAGAGCAACAGAGTTTTACTTTCTACTAAACCAGGAGACTAAAGACTGTCCTATGAATTGACAAGTTCTAGAAGTATTTTTTTATCTACCTTACATCCTGCAAAATCAGAATCAGAATATTCAATAATCTCAAAAGAAGTGTTGTGTC
>NW_021579998.1:0-520 GCF_001605985.2 Dendrobium catenatum
GCTAAGTTGGATGAGGTGAGGGAGGATTCTTGTCTGGTGGATAATAATGTTGAACTAATTACTGTGGAAGATAATCCAGATGAGGGTCTATCTCTTAATGCCAAATAGCTGATTGATAATGAAGTGAGCATTGCAGTGGAGATTAACAATAAGTTTGGTTCGTTATCTAAATTGGAGGAGGGAGATAGAGTGGAGCCTATTGCTATAATTGATAAAGGAATGTTGGAGGAAGAAGAAATTCTTGACTCTACTTTGGAAGGGGATGTTTTAAAGGAAGATAGAAGAGAAACAAAGTCATATGACTGTACTGAAAGTTGATATAGCCAAGAATCACTCAGAATCGAGTTTGGAGGGTAATCTTTCTTTGGATAAAAAAACTAAACTGGCTAAAGAACTCAAATCTCTTGGTGCAAGTAATATTATAGATCATAATAGGAAGGGTGAAAGTGGAAAAGTTAAAAAGATTGGGGGTCCGTCCCCGAACTTTAGAAAATGAGTTCTTTATTATTCTGGAATTGTA
>NW_021579999.1:0-299 GCF_001605985.2 Dendrobium catenatum
TACTCTAAGAGGGAGTAAAAGGATTCCTAGGTTCTCTGCCTACTCCAGAGGGAGTAAAAGGATTCAAGGTCCTATATCTCACCGTTTTGGTGGAAAAAAATTGTAAGTGCTTCTCCGCACTGCTCTGGGAGCAAAAGGAGAGTCACTCCAGTTTAGAATAATACTTAGAGAGTGAATCTCCAAGGAGTGGATGTAGGTCATATTTGAACAAACCACTATTAAATTTGGTCTATTATTTCTTATTACTTTTTGCCACATTTTATTTTCACATATTTCTGTAATTTGTTCTGTGATTGAAA
>NW_021580000.1:0-295 GCF_001605985.2 Dendrobium catenatum
AGTCAAATGAGAGGGTTTTTAGTATAGTTATGGGACCTGAGCACCCTAGACAAGTTTGAATGCAGGTGTTTTGTGTCATTCCGACCCGATAGTTTCTTAATTGATCCATTGAAGCTAGCGGTGGTTGAAAAACCAGTTTTAGTCAAATAACAATTCTCATAGAGAAATTGAGGTCATTACATTCTAAGATGAGAGAATTTATGTAGTAGTACTAGATACAAAACAAAAATAAGAAGCTCACAAATGGTATGCTAAAACAATTTCTTATTAAAAATATTAAAATTATTTGATAATG
>NW_021580001.1:0-220 GCF_001605985.2 Dendrobium catenatum
AACCTTCAAAATTCTTTTCCAAATCCTTCCTTGAATTATGGAGCTTCTCTCTCCTTCTTGGCCGCAAGGTGAGTCAGCTATCTGATAGAAGTTTTAACAAAAAAAATATGACTATAAAATTCCTATTGATGTTGAATGGTAAAACTATACGTTGAACTTATTTTTTTTCTAAGGTAAATTACCTAAATTTAAGGTTTAATTATTTTTTTAGTAAACTTTA
>NW_021580002.1:0-235 GCF_001605985.2 Dendrobium catenatum
TTTTAGTTATGTTTTGCTTATGTTTGTTATTTTTGTTGTTGTTTTTGATATTATGAAATGATCATGTAATCTTTCTCATTAATATCAATACATGTCGTAGTTGATTTAATTTTGATTTGTTTTTGGAATGTGGTTAATTTTTATGAATTTCATTAGTCTTTTTTAATCTTAATTGTGCTTAAATCAGATTGTAATTTGAGATTAATTACATTAGAAAATCTAGTCTTTCTAAATT
>NW_021580003.1:0-767 GCF_001605985.2 Dendrobium catenatum
GGGAAATAACCAACAAGAGAGAAGGCAAAATGTGTAGTAAGAGCCAAGACCACTTCCTTCGAAATCCAGAGATGGTAAGCCACGAAAAGAAGATTTAAGGTCCACAAAGGGCGAGACAGACCCTGAAAGAGCATTAATAAAGGATCGAGAGTTGGATTTTCGTTTAAAAAAGCCAGCTCATTAATCCAACAGCTGCCATGAAGGGGGATGAAATAAACAATGGGCAATGCTAAAACAAGCAAAACTGAGCCGGAGAAAAGAAAATGACAAACATAAGTAAAAAAGAAGAGCATAAATGAGTGCCGATGAGCAAAAAACAGCAACTGAAGCGAAGCTAGGTCTATGCTAGGTGACGCCCGGGTGAACCCTAGCAGACGAGAGCGACATCTCTAATCCCTAAATCAATGATGACTTCTCATTCTTATAAGGAGTTCAATGCAAGTTATAAAAATGAAGATGGGAGTTCAAAATAATTAATTGGGATGAACAAGGATAAATAATTGTGGATACGGATGTTGACTTACTGCTTCCAAACAGGAACCAAGGGGGATTCCTCTGAAATGTCCACAAATGGAGACCACTTAGTTAATTTCGTATAGCATTACTCATAAAATAAAAATGGTGGGTTAAAACATGACAATAATTCAAATTGCAACTCAATTTGATCAAAACATAACGAGCATCCAACAATGTGACGGAAAACACACCGATTAATTTAAGGTTAAAGAAAAACTTTCTAATAACTTCCTAAGAGGGCATGTGATTAG
>NW_021580004.1:0-3164 GCF_001605985.2 Dendrobium catenatum
CAGAAAATATATTTTATTTAATGAATTTGGATCATCCGAGATGGTGAAGAATTTCTATGCAATTCAAATATGATATAAAGGCCTGCGTTACGACGGAAACAAGGCCTCGAAAATGCTCGGACGATGTCCGATTGACAAACGGACAGCGCCATTGCGTCCAGAACGTCTCCGATATTCAGAATATACATTTTATTTAATTGAATTGGATATTTTAAGGTGGCGTCTTAAATTTCAAAGACGATTCAAATATGTTGCAAAGGAACGCATTACGAGGGAAATTAGCATCGTTAATGAAGAAATGACGTCCGATTGCAAAGTTGATGGCGTCGTTGCGTCCGGAACATCGTCGGCATTAAGAATCTACATTTTATTTGATTAAATCAGATCGTTTGTGATAAGGTCGCAAATTTCAAAGGGCGACTCAAATATGTCGCAAAGGCATGCGCTATGAAGGAAACGATGTCTCGTCGCCACCCAAACGAAGTCCGATCGATGAACGGACAGCGCCATTGCATCCAAAACATCGCCAACACTCGGAGTATGCATTTTATTTGATCAAATTTGATGGTTTGAGGTGGTGTCGTAAATTTCAAAGGCTATTTGGATATGTCGCGAAGGCATGTGCTACGAAGGAAATGATGCATCGACGATGCTCGAATGACCTCTGATTGACGAACGGACTATGCCGTTGCGACCGAGACATTGGCAATACCCTAAATGCACTATCAATTTGTCTAATTCAGATGTTCGACGAATTTGGCACGTAAAACGAGACAAAACTGCACGCAAAACGAGGAAACTACACACGGATTGAGGCAATATTGACTTAGTGAATGACGTTTTGTCATTTCTGAAGCAGCTCATTAATGCCTAATGACTAAATAGTGATATAGAAATTAATTTAAATGGTTTTAACAAAATATCAGAGGTCCAATTTGAGAAAGGTCAAATGCAAATTCAAATCAAAATTTAATGCATTACCTTGTTCAGCTAAAATCTCCTCTTTATGTCAAAAGTTTGCTGCTTCCGCCCTCGTCAAACAACTGGCCTCGCTTTACTAAAATGAAAGAGCTAGTAGTTAAATGCAGATAGAAGAAAGGCTTCCTGGCTATTTTTTTTTTATTCTTCTCTCCTGGATTACTTTCCCGCTCTCTGATATCCACATACGCCAGTTCCTTCAAAGAGAGGAAGTTCTTTGGTGAACTTATCTTTCCCTCACCTGTACCGATCTCCAGGCCCTCCACTTTGATTTCCTACAGCAGTCTATACTTTCATTCCACCAAGTAGTAGCTCTTCGCATCCACAGCTTTTCACTACTGTTTGAGCTTCTGTTGTAGCCGATCCAGCCAACCAAGCCACTTGTACCGTCCCTGGCCTTCACTTACAGCCTTCAGAAGCAAGAGACGCTTCCTGTTTGCAAGCTCTCACCTATTAGGGCTGAAACTACAGTTGAAGTAGCCGTTCTTTTCTCCCTAGTGTGCCGAGAAACTCCTGTTCTGAAGGAAATAAGTTTCCTTCCCGTTTTTTTTTTTTTTGTGTTGCTTCTGTTCATTTACATATATAATGAGCTGCATATCCCACAACTCAATTTTTTTTTACTCCACTTAGGCCAAAAAAAATGGAGAAGGAGATCCTTTGTTAAAGCTGACACATTCTCTCCTCACATGTATCACGTTTTTTATGCTTTTCCAATAACCAATAATACTCTTGCACATATAATTCCATATAGCAATCCTCCACCTTTAAATCCCCAATAGAGCACAAGCCAAATATAGTACACACATTAAGAGTCAAAATTCATCACTCCACTCAGATTTTTCTAACATTTTTGTTGTACCCATATCTCTTCTCCACGAGCAGCTTATTGTTCAAAGTTACATTCATTACAAGCCTTTTTTTTTTTTTACATCCCATGTGAAATTATTTCTATTGGGTATCAAAATAATCACCTTTTTGTTGCTACAGCATTCATTTTTGCCGTTTTACTTCATTAATTATAACTTTGAGTTGATAGTTTTGACTGAGATTATTAATTACTTATGTCTTATCTTAATAATATTAAGACTATCAGTTTAAAAAAAAAAGGGGTCAGTTGCTAGTTATTATTAAATCTGTCATTAGTTGTTAAGTCTATCATTAGTCATTGAATTTTAGTCACATTAAACTGTCATAAGCAGTTTGTATTTGCACAATATTGTAGTCAATTGAAGTAGGTGTTATTAGCTATTTATTTTGGCACTGTTATGTGTTAAGTTGATGTTATTTACTGTTTGCACAATATTGTTGAGTGCTTTAGCTGAAGTTGTCATACGGAATAAATGTATGTAGTATTTTCATTGCTATATATTTATATGATATATATATATATATATAATATTATATATAATATATATATATTATATATTATGCCAAAACATAAAAAAAGAAGGAAAGAGAGTGAGCTATATATATTATATAATATATATATATTATGCCAAAACAAAAAAAGAGGAAAGAGAGTGAGCTATATATATATATACTATATATACTAATTATTAATATATATCTATATATATATTATTATGTCCGAAAACAAAAAAAAAGAGGAAAGAGAAGTGAGCTTGCCCCAAGAAAAAAAGAGAGTGAGCTTGCAAAAAAAAAAAAAGGAGAGCTTGCATAAAAAAAATAAAAAAGACAGAAAGAGTTACAAAAAAAAAAAAAGAGAAAAAAAGGAATGCAAAAAAAAAGGAGAGAGAGAGGAGCTTGCCAAAAAAAATAGAAAAAGGGATTTGCTCCGAAGAAAAAAAGAGAAAAAAAAAGAATAAAATGCTTCTCCTTTGATTTTTGAAACCCGTTTATTCTCTCTTCTCTCTACGCTTCGGCGATGCGTGTCCGAGTCGGCGGTCTACCTATATCACGCTTTTCTCTAGCGTGGTGGGAAGGGGCAACCGGCGCGACACCTTTCACTGACAAGGTAGGCGAGAGTGTCTCGGTCCAAATGCTATTTCTCAGGCCGTTCGTGGCACACCCGGGAAACCGCTCTTATATCACGCCTTTTCTCTAGCGTGGTGGGATGGGAACCCGGTGCGACGTCCTTACGACGAGACCGGGATTATTTCATTAAAGTACCCGCTTCAGCGGGGAATACAACGCTTCTCTTTTGCAAACAGGGTAACCGAAGACCC